>NW_026068007.1:1890080-1895294 GCF_014885135.2 Alexandromys fortis
TATATATTTGGTCTTTCATATGACTGTGTTTGCATACTAATCAGAGGTTGTATAGGCTGTAAACACTGTAGCTGCTTGACACCATAACACATTGTCCTATGGCTTATATTATCATACCTAGCCTTTAAGCATCTCCATGTTTATAAGTAAAAACATTGATTTCATAGCTCAAGTTTCCTGAGTTACTTCCATACCCAATTTTCTGTAACTTCTTTTTGCTCCTTGATTAAAATAAATAAAGATTCCAATACCCAGGAACAGGCAACTATCACTTGATTGCCTTCCTCTAATCTACTATGCACTGTAATCTGTTATCAGTTCATTCCCATACCCAAGCTCTGTGATAAAGTCAAAGGCAAAGGCATGTGAATGCCACTGCACTTTCTGTGGAAGACATGTCCTAGACCTGTTCTGCGGCACAATCAGATTTCTCATATTAACGTAAGGACAAGCTCCAGGGAGAATGACTGCTGTCGTGATTTCATTTCATTGAAATTCCATGGCTGTAGCAGCATGTTTGCTCATTCCTGGCTCATGGTTTTGTATGAGACAATTGGAGCTTCATAAATATGTTTCTGCTACCCTCTAGTGGAAGTTGTATGAAAGTAGGCGAATACAATCTAACTAAACATGGTGGGATCCTAGTTCATGAAGTCTATATGAGTAAAAATTATTTTTATTTTGCTTTTGAGACAGGGTCTCACAGTGTGGACCTGGTCGACCTAGAAGTTGTTCTCTTGGCTGGGAACTCACCTTTCTTTGCTGGAATTAAAGGCATGCACCACCATGCCTTGCTATATATGTAGAATTTGATTGTATCTTTGAAACAGTAGTATAAAATACATATACTATGATAGGCATCTGATGTGCCAATGAAATGTGTGCTTCAATGATGCTATTTTGGACCATGTCAATGACTTCTTGAGGAAGTGACTTGGGTAAAGAATATGAGAGTCACGCTTAGAAGCTTAAATGCTTACATTTCTGGATTAGATTCCCCACAGCAAAATGTTTCATCCACACACACTCGGCTAATTCCACTAATGTTGTAATCATCAACAATTCACATCTTTAAACAATGTCTCTAGAAAATGTGTACAATACATTGACTGATATAGTGGTGGTCTAGAAAGAAATATAAAATGTTATTCAGAGGTTTTGTGTGAGGTGCTTTTTAAAAACTTCCTTGTAAAAGGATAAGAACAAAATGAACAGAATCAGAACCTATTCTTGTTGACAAAACTAAATGTATTCACTAGTCACTGTAAATCAGAAGTGACAGCAACAGAAGTTTTGTGGGTTTTTCTCCACTAGGCATTTTGTACAATCTGTCGTTAAGAAAGGGACACCTCTGGGATCCATCCTTCCTCCTCTTGTAGAAAATGAGTTAAATGCAAGCACCAGCCAAGGAGAGATGAGCATATTAACAGGACACCTGTCGCAGGTACTGGCTCGGCCCTGAATCAGGCAAGATGTATCTGAAATTGTGAACTCTCTTGTATCTCCGCATCTCAGCAGTGTAAAGGACCCCATTAAACCCACACCTTGTGTATCTGTGACACCTTAGAAAGTGGAACATCCTTCTGCTATAAAAGTCCTTCTTGTCTCCTTCCTGGTTCATGCTTCCTATACACCATTAAACAGCTGCCTATTTTCCTAATTTAGGTTGTCATGTATATACTTACAATTGTTCATTTTCACTTTGCAGGGTAACCTTCCATCACAGCCTATCCCTGGAAAAGGTAAACTAGTCTTTCCCTTATGCTTTTGCTCTCCCATAGATAACAAAGCACTCAAAAATCCTGCTTCTAAACAGACAGTTCTACCTTCTCCCACGTCATCCTCTCCTACGATTTACTAGTTCTCACCTACTCCAGACTAGGAACATGGGACAATCTCACAGGTTAAGTTCAAGTGGAAATAGAAATGGAGGAGCATGCAATGGAGAGTCTGTGTGAGTCAAGTGTGTGTGATTGTTTCATGTTGTTGTTCTGATTCAAGTGAGACTGGGTCTTACTAAATTGTCCTGACTGGCCTACAACTCACTGAGCTCCAAGTTGGCCTCTTAATCCTCAAGGTTACTGAGTTTACGGGTGGGTGTCCACACTGTCATGCCTTTTAACGCATGCATGTTGTAGTCATAATACTGTTATGAACTAAAGACTTTGTCAAGATTCATATCCAAAAGAAATGTCACATACATGTATCTACATTGTTGGTTCAAGATTCTCTATGAGTTTTGTGACAATACTTGACAAATACAAACTGTGGTTATCGTCACTGTGTGGAGTAATTAAAGGGCTGGCTGACACACCAGGAGCAACAGACCCGTCATATTTTCACTGTTTTCTGCACTCCGACTCTCCCTGCTCCTCTGACTCATTCTTTTTTCCAAAACAAGGTTTCTCTGTGTAGTCTTGACTGTTTGAGAACTTGTTCTAAAGACTAGGCTGATCTTGTACTGACAGAGATGTGCCCACCTCTGCCTGGGATTAAAGGCAACTACCAGCACTGCCTGGCTAAACTTTTCCCTAAGATTTATTTGTGTATGTATTTTTATATATATGAGTGCTCTATTTGCATGCATGCCTGCATGACAGAAGAGAGCATTAGATAGAAGAGTTCATTAGATTCCATTAGAGATGGTTGTGAGCCACCATGTGGTTGTTAGAACTTGAACTTGGGACCTCTGGGAGAGCCACCAGTGCTTTTAACCACCCAGTCATCTCTCCAGCCCTGGGACTGCCCCTTACAATATTGTATTTTTATGCAATACACTAATTATATCTGTCATAGCTTGATAATTTTTAAAGAACATGTTCCCAAACTTACCAAAGTGATTTAAAGTTTCTGTATTATAAAATTATGAGTGTGTGAACTCTACCTTCACAGACCTTAGGCCTACATATAAGTGATTATCTCACTGATTTCCCATAAATAGAACTTGAATTTGAAACACTCCTGCCATCATTTTTCCAATCTTTAACAGTCTGTCGCTTAACAGTGTAAGATATGCTTGACATATTTGTCCTCTCCTCTTCGCAGATGAACAGATAGACTTTTCTCTGGGTGACACCCACCCACCTGATGCTCATAGTTTAGAAAAGGATTTGATGAGCATGACCACAGCGACACAGGACAAGTCACAGGAGGACTTGGCAACAGTAAATGAAGGTGCTTCCAGGGAAATATGGTTAGATTTTGAAGACTTTTGTGTGTGCTTTCAGTAAGTATTTAAGTGCTGTTTAGCTGATTAGATTCTCCTAAATAAATCCTGAGCTATGTTACTGTATAGACATGGTTTGTTTCTGCATCTTTATACATTAATCATATGATCTATTGATTCGTAACTATCATTCAAAAAAGGAAAGTAGGTATCAGCTGGGAATTAGCATAATATCAAATACAATTTTTCTTTTGATTGAAAATAGATTCTTCTCTCATATAATAAATACATCCAGAACACAGTTTCCCCTCCCTCAACTCCTCCCAGATCCCCACACATCCCCTCTCCCCTATATTCTCTCTCTCTCTCTCTCTCTCTCTCTCTCTCTCTCTCTCTCTCTCTTCTCCTAATAAAGGGTAGGCCTCAAAGAGACAACAGTCAACAAGAACAAAACAAGATATGTTAAGACAAGGCAAACCCTCATATCAAGGCTAGACAAGGCAATTCATTTGGAGGAAAAGAGTCCTAAGAATAGGCATAAGAGTCAGAGATACACCAGCTTCCACTGTTAGGAGTTCCACAAAAACACCAAGCTAACAGCCATATTGTACCCGCAGAGGACCTGGTGCAGACCCATGCAGGCTGCATGCTTGGCCCTTCAGTCTCTGTGAACTCATATGAGCCCTGCTTAGTTGATTTTGTAGGCAGGGTTCTTCTGGTGTCCTCCATTCCCTCTGACTTCTACAATCTTTCCTTCCTGTTTTCTTTGGGGCTTCCCGATACCTGAGGGAAGGAATCTGATGGAGACTTCCTATTTAGACTCTCTCTTCACACAATGTCTGGCTGTGGGTATCTGCATTCACTCTCTTCTGCTGCCTGAAGGGAATAATGGATGCATTGAATATCCATCTGCATAGCACATTATCAACAAAACCCCATTCTAGTTAGTCTTAGTTCCTTCTCAAACACTTGTTAATTAAGGTAGATTTTCCCATTGAGATAATTTTGTCTCTTTAGAACAAAAGTGAAGCAATTTGTAAAGAAGTTTTTTTTGCCTATAATTATTTAAGTTTAAGAAACTAAACATGTAATACTAGTTTTGTATCTAATGGCAATAATCTGTTATAAATGTTCTCCTTTTCAGCCACATATATATTTTCCACAAACCGAATTCTTATTGTCTTAATTTTCAAAAGTCAGAATTCAAGGTAAGTTCATTAAACTTTCCTTTATAGGTTTAAGGTTCATGAAGAATTGTTGTATGGGGGCTGCTTGTTTATTTCCAGAGTTTCCAGACTCTTAAAATAACCACACAGAAACTGTAATAATTAAATCGCTGCTTGTCTCATTAGCTCTAGATTCTTATTAGCTAACTCTTACATCTTAATTTAACCCATTTCTATTAATCTGTGTATGGCCATGTGGCTGTGGCTCACCAGGTACAGTTCCGGTCTGTATCCAGCGGGGCTAAATGGCTTCTTTCTAAACTCTGCCTTCTTTCTCCCAGCATTCAGTTTAGTTTTTCCTGCCTAACTCTACTCTTTTGTCCTATCACAGGGCAAGACAGTTTTTTTTTTAAATTAATCAATGATATTTACAGCATACAGAGGGGAATCTCACATCAAAGAATGCCCTTACTAAAACATCCTAAATTTCTTACACAATTATACTTGATACATCAATTTTCAGTTTTTTAATCACCCTTTATCCAGACTATAACTGATGCTTTACTAGTTTGTATCCCAGAGTCATCCACATGGTTGGGGTATAACTAAGACAATGCCTGTAAGACACTTTTCCTATCAGTAAATGATGATAAATGTTGGCTTACACTTTCAAACTAAAGTTCACCATTTTTGAAAACCATCAACCTTTTCAATGTATGGGCATATGTAGTGGCATGGTCAAATGTTCTTTGTTCTAAGTGTTTTTTTTAAGTGATTATAAATAATTATTTTTCCTTTTAAAAATGTCAAGTTAGCAAAATAAAGTGACATGCCTATGTAACTTGTTTACTTCTCCAAATGTCTATAACATACATGGTCATG
>NW_026068007.1:1895330-1900184 GCF_014885135.2 Alexandromys fortis
ATATATTTTAGACATTGGAGCTCAAAGCTTCCATGCAGTCTCAAAGAAAGGGTTGAATGTGGTCTTAGGCCAGGCTTTCCTACTTTAGTCACTGGTCCTGCCAACTTTAGCACAGAGCCGGTGGCCACAGCCCACCTCACAGATATTCTCCCAATGCTCAATGTGAGGATGGGAAAAAGACGTTTGAAAGTCACTCATGAATGGCTTTGAGGAAAACCAATGCCCTAAATGCTAAACCTTTAAAATTGAGCCCCTTGCAGAGCTCATTTCTCCTCACAGACACATGGTGGACTGGGAGACCCAAGGTCCTTCACACTCAAATAATGAGTATTTAAAACAACTGTCAATGACACTAGTATACTGTAAGTCATAGGAAACATAAAAGAAATGGTTGGATGGTAACTAATAGATAATACCGGAGAGGAGGCAGTGACTTGGATCTTATACTATGCCACAGTTCTAGCAATGATTTTATAGTTATTGAATAGCAAGCTTTTCATTATTACAGTGTGACTAGAGATTCATCATCCTGCTACTAACTGGTTGTTTAAATATTGCGGTAAAGTAGCACTTCTATGACATTCTTCCACAGCATAGTGACAACTACATTTGTTGAATGTGCTTATATTTGCCACCATTCAAAGTTATATTAAAGAACTGTGAAGTTGAGAAGCAATAACAAGGCCATAGTCATGAGTACAGTGTTGGAGACAAGCTTTGGCTTTGCTACCTACAAACTTTGTGCCTTTGGCAACCCACTTATTCTGCTTTGCATTTTCTTGGAAATTAGGGCTACTCATAGTTCTCTATAGAACACACAGAAGTCTTAACCGTGTAGCTCTATGTGACTGTCTTTCCAAAGAATTCTGATGTGACCAATCACTTTACTGTATCTCTGAAACAAAACACCCTGAACATCAGCAAGCCGAGGTTATATTTCTGATGATCTTGTGAGAAGAATGAAAAAAAAAAGTTTTTTTGTTTTATTTTGTTTTTCTATGCAACACTCTGCAAAATGCATAAATGAATCCCTATTAGGCAATTTCATTCGCTACAATGCTCAGTCTGTGCCTTCTTGCCTGTCTGTAGCTGACCTTCTGCCCTTTGCTTGACCCCTTTCTCACAACTGCATTCCTGGAATTGGTGGTTCCCTATTTTTCTTCCTGCAGAAGAGTTTTCTAATTCAGCAACAAGACTCTCTGAGGTTCAAGACCCAGCTGCCACAGATTATTGCTTCATCTCATTAGACCTGTAATGTACTGACTCTGGTCTAGAGAATGCAGTAAGAATGTAGTTCACTGTGTGTGAACTACACTATGCCTGGAAGGATGACTGGACTGGTAAGCCTGATGACTGGTCTGATTTCTTGTAGTTCTCAGAGGAACGTGTGCCCTACTATCTGTTTGTGGACAGCCTGAAGCCTATTGAACTGCTGGTTTGCTTTTCCGCTTTGGTGCGCTGGGGGGAATCTGGAGGTAAGAGGGTTCTGAGAGCACCATCGTCTAGATGCCCAGAGCACAGGTGGGCTAGGGAACATGTAACAATAAAACTTTCAGTCCCTAGGTGATGAAACTATCTCTTTGCAGAGTTACAAGGGACTGCCCCTGCCACCACCTTTGTTGCCCTTGCTCCTCCAACACTGGGTACTCTGCTTACTCTTGCCACCAATTCTTTTTTGGCCACAGTCTCTTGTTCAGGTCTTTGGCATGCTCAGTCTTGCTTTTCGTTTCGCCTCTACTTGTTATCATTCTTATTTTCCTTATTACTTGATCTGACAAAGATCAGAAATGACTTTTTCCTTTAGCTCATTCTGGGTTCCTCTGTGACTTGTGGCCCCCTGTCCCTCAGTGTGGTGAGAGATCTTTCTGAGTTAGAGGCTTGTGGGAAATGACTAAGTTCATGGAAGTGATGCCAATGGATTATGTTAATGCTAGTGTCAGACTAATTTGAATTAATTAAATAACTTCTCGTTATTAAATATTAAATCTCTTTAATATTTATTAAATTAAATAAAATTATATTATTAAATATAATTACTATATTAAATCTCTCTCCAGTGTTTCCTCTCTTCAGACTCCCAGCCTTATAATTCTTGACTCTAACAAGCTCTCCATCCATCTATGCTATACCATTCCTAATATGCCCATCATTTTTATGACCTTTTCCCTCCTACTCCAGTATAAGTTCTCTGCCAATCACTGCAATTATGTCCTTTTGTCACCCTACTGGACATGCTCAGCCTTTTGACAGTGACATCTACAAAGTCCATGCTAGGGAACGATGCAATCCACTTAACAAAAACAAAATCTCACAGTGTTTTAAGTATGTTAATGGTTTTCTGTTGGGCTGCAGACATGGCTATCGTTAGCTACATAGAGCCACATGCGGCCCATAGACCATAGGTTGAAAATGCTGCCTAGTAAACACACTTGCCCTTACCTCTTTCCATCACCCTTCCCTGAGAAGCATCCCAATAATAAACTCAACTCTCTGTCAAATGTTTGGCTGCAAAGGAGCATCTGAATATGACTGGGAAAAGGAACTCCTGTCCTGGCCAGCCCACTCCACACCAAGGAACCCAGATCTCAGCACGCCCCCCTCTGTAGGCAGTCCCTAGTTTGCTTGTTCTCCCACTCTTCTCACAAAAGGCTAAACTTGGAAGTCTCTCTTTCACATCTACTCTCGTCTTGTTTTGTTTTGTCATCCAAGACAAGGTTTCTCAGTAGCTTTGGAGCCTGTCGTGGAACTCACTCTGTAGAAAAGGCTGGCCTTGAACTCACAGAGATTTGCCTGCCTCTGCTGGGATTAAAGGCGTGCGCCATCATTGCCTGGCTTCACATACTACTCTTATTCTCATTTATTTTCAGTTGAAAGCCATGCTCCTGATTTCACTGGGAAGTGGCTGGCCTCGTTTCTCCACACAAACTCCCCGTGGCCCTAACTTGCCTTGCCTCTTCCTTTAGTGGGTGGGCTTCCCTGCTTGGACAGGCTATCTGACTATGTGATATTTTTTGATTCTTTTGCATATTTTATTAAAGATCATCTTTAACTCAAATTAACCATGTCACAGATTACAGTTGTTCAACAAATATCTCCCAAATTCTTAAGAACTGAGTATTCTGACAATATTAAAGGTGAGAGCTTTTATGCTTCATCTTGAATTTTAGTTGTCTTGAATAGCGAATATTGTGTAACAGGTGCCAAATAAATATTCCACTTAATAAAATTACCAAAATTTAGTGACTTCAGTTTAATATGCCTTCTTAGCAAAGCGCTCTGAAGTCCTCATGTTCCAGGATATTGAAATTTTGCATGCATGAGGACACTGTGACCTTGTACCTTCATCTTCAGAGGGTTCTCTTTTGGAAAAAAGACAAAATTCATTATGTTCTCAGTCATTGATGCATCATTATTGATGCACATTTAAAGAAAAACTTACTTGATTAAATTTTTTCTTTTGCAACTTCTATTTAAGTTCAAAGACTTTTAGATTTTGAAAGACAAACATTTCGATAGACAAGGAAATATTTTGATTTTAATACCATCTTGAAAATCTCTTATTATTCTGGATACTGTACAACTTCTCATTAAAGTTGCATCTGTGAAGATATTCTAATTATGCATAGAGATGATAAAAAATAGTAGCAGACTATGATGAAATATATCTGCACGTCCTCCTTTTCTCAATTTTCTCATCCCAGCTTTTCTGTCTGAGGAGATGATTATTAAGAGTGAACGGGATAGGGAGGCAGTGCAATAGCCAAGCCAGGTGCTATTTCCCATACTTATAAACTCAGCATCTGGCATTTCAGGAATGCCTTTAGAATACCATCAGTACTGGATTCCCCTTCACGATTATGTATGCTGTTACTGGACAGAACACAATGCAAGTGGAGGAGGGTTATCATTCCACAATCACATTTCAACACATCTCCCTTCTCCCAAAGCCTTAACAAAAGACAGTCCCTACGTGGAGCCTGGACTCCTGACAGCCGAAGCCATCACCTGGAAGTCCCTGAAGCCTCTCAGTGCAGTTTTGAGGATCCACACCTATGCTACGAAAGCTGCCATGGTGCGCCTGCCTGTTGGGTAGGCTCTGACTTCATTCTCCTTTGTTTGAGTCATTTGTTGACTAATGAAATAAGCAGTGGGAGGTCTACATTATTGTTTCCTGAAGTGATTTGCCTAGGCATCTGTCCATCATTGGAATTATTGAGAGACAGACTCCTACCAATGAGTGATGCTCTTTTGGGATGGTAATTATTGACAGTTCTGGGGATGAATATGTAAAGAACATGGCCTAAACCTGCTTAATCCAGAGGTTTCTAAAATGATTGTATCACCAATCTCTCTTGTGTTCTCATAAATCTCACTACTCTTTAGCAAGACTTCCATTTGATTTCATTCCATTTAATTGTAAATGAGAATTTCTTCCCACCAACCTGGAATTTCATCTGTGTTGCGTTTTTGTTAGACGTTATCTTTAATTATGGTAAAAACCGAGCAAATACGTCACATCTTCTGTTTGAAGAAAATTATATACAATGAAAGTATTTTCCTGACTTTAGTATATAAAATTAGGGAGTCCATTGTTGAAGGAGCGGCAGGGCTGCGTTCCGGCAGCCCTGGCTCCCACATGGCAGGCTTATGCCTGAAATAATTACACGGAAACTGTATTCTATTAAACACTGCCTGGCCCTGCTAGTTCCAGCTTCTTATTGGCTAGCTCTTACATATTGTTCTAACCCATTTCTAATATTCTATGTAGCCCACGAGCTGGCTTACCAGGGAGGATCTTAACCTGCATCTGTCTGGAGCGGGAGAATCATGGTGACTCCTTGACTCAGCTTCTTT
>NW_026068007.1:1901253-2100109 GCF_014885135.2 Alexandromys fortis
ATATATAATGCTTCACTCGCTTTGACTCCAAACTCTGATCCAGCAGCTAGAAATACATCCGGCAGAGGAAGCGCCCTCCTTACTCGGTGTTCACTCTCTCTAGGAGGCATATGCTACTCTTCAATGCGTATTCCCCAGTGGGACACGCCTTACATGTCTGCAGCATGATGACATTTGTCATCGGGGATGAAGATGTCGTACTGCCCAACTTTGAGCCGGTAAATATCTTAGCAAACTTCCTACTTTCTCTCTGATTTCAAAAGCTTAAACTCAGTCTTATTTTGATTTTTAAAATGCATTTAGTTTACACCTCCTTTTCTAACCTATTAAACTATTCGTATATCCTTTAAGAAATCTTCAGATGTAGTCTGTAGAGTTAACAATCTGTAGGGAAACAAACAAAATTAATTTTTCTCCAACCAGTGTACCCACTGCTGCTCTGCTGGGCCTTTCATTTCTATCACTACGCGGGGAGATGCATTGGTCCTTTGGAAGGATAAAGCACCAGCAAAGGCCTTTAGAAGGCCATTTATAGCCTGAGCATTCCTCCCCGTTCCATCCTTTCCTTACTCTGAGGAGTTTAGAGTGCATATTCCCAGGATTATTCCCAGGATTCAAAGGATCACTGTGGCCTCCTGGAAGCATTTACCACCTCCTCCTCTTTCTTTTTTCTCTTTCCTCGCTACCTCTTGCTCCTTTCTCTGTTCTGAAGAGAAAATGAATGCAGCAAGGCCCCTAAAATGCTTCCTCTCGTACAGTGTCTTCTGTCTATGCGTGTGTCTAGGGAAGGTTGGAAGGTGTATTTTCTGCTGTTCGACTCTTGAAACGTCCTCACCTCTAATAACTGTAGCAGCACTTTCTCTTCAGGACCACTAGGCCATGAATAATGACACAGAGATTTTATTAATTATGAAAGCTTGGCCTTGGCTTAGACTTGTCCCTCTAGCTCGTAGAACAAATTAACCTATCTCTGTTCATCTGCATTCTGTTACGTGGGTTTAAGCCTCTCCTTCATTTTTTATGTCCAACTCCTTCTGTGTAGATTCACTCACTTGAATTTTTCTGTCTTCTTGTAATTTCGCCCTAACTTCTTCCTGCCTAATGATTGTCCATTCAGCTCTTTATTAAAGGTGCCTTGGTGAAGATAAAATGTACAAAAGGATTATCTCACATAAAACAATTCTCACTAAAAAAATATCAAGATGAAATAAACTAAAAACCCAAGAAAACAAGTTAAAAACTCCAGGCAGAGCAAACATGGGATTGTCTAAGGTAGCCAGAAGACCCTGTGGCAACACAAGGGTTGACTGGGTTTTCCCACATGATCTGACTCATGCCCCTTACGCTGGCTGGGCAGGACTCTACGAGTTTCCTCCAGGCTTCCTTCTGTTGGCTGTGCTGTCTTCTCTACATGTGTTTTTCATTCTGCTTGGTTGGCATTTAAGAAAGCACAAGTTGATTTCATAGCTGTCCTTTGTCTCCTTGTTTATTCTTGTTGTTTTGGTTGTTGTTGGTTGGTTGGTTGTTTCTTTAGAGATATGGGACAATCATTGTCCTAGGGAACCCTGTAGAGAAACAATAAAGATGGCTCGGTTTTCCTGACTCTATCTTAGCAGGCATGTGCTGCTCCAGACAACTCCAGCACCATCCAGTACATACAAACCAGGACAGTCCTCAAACAGTTCAGACTGGGTTGACTCCTGGATCTCTGTCAGCTTGGAACTCTTACTGTTTCTCAGAATGGATAGCTGGAGGGAGCAAGCAGCCCAAGCTAGTCCTCTGTCTGTTTTTGTTTGTTTGTTTGTTTTGTTTTTAATTTTGCAAGACCCTCTTCCTGGAATCTTCTCTAATCCTCAGTCCTCAAAATCCCAGTCTCTGTCAGCCTGACATCCTAGACAGCCTTCAGAACTAACTCTTGACACAATTGCTATGGCGTTCTCCCTGACCCCACCACATCCTAGTGCCCTGTATTCAGTACTTTTCCTAGGACTTCCAGCCTTTGTTACATGTCTCCCAGACCAGCATCCAACGAAATACTCAGCTATATCTACTCTCTATGAATAAAACAGCCTTGAATCAAGCATACGGTGGAGGATTTTTCCTCTCGAGGCTGAACATTTGTAAACTTGCTTGCCCTTAAATAGACGTGAGATCGGCTGCTGTACATGTGCTCTGTCTCCACAGGAGAGCTACCGATTTACAGAACAGTCTGTAATAATTATGAAAGCTATTGGAAATGTGATTGCTAGTTTCAAAGACAGAGGTAAATTGTCCGCAGCTCTGAGGGATCTACAAGCAGCCCACTATCCTATCCCCCTCTACAACAAAGAACTCACTGCTCAGCACTTCAGGGTAAGCAGTTCCCGGCCTGAGGCTCACAGCAGGGAAGCTCCCATCTGAAAGATGCACCAGATGAACCCCAAATGCTGAATCAGGGCAAGTGGTTTACATAGAGACTGTTTCTGGGGAAAGTGACTTCAGAAAGCAGGGAGGAATCTAGAGGAGTAAGATGAGAAAGGGAATGAAATTAATTAGAGAATATGATAATGGCTGCAGTGGGCTGCTGAGGCTCAGCCCTCCAGAAGCCCCTGCGGAGCTGGGAAGGATGTCTTCAGAAAGGAGAGGAAAGGCTGGCACTCACCAGCAGTGCTTCTGTCAGTTGTTCAGGTTGCCTTTAGGAACATTAGTCTTCTCACTCTCAGAACCTTCTGCTGGAGCTGAGTAGTATTCTGGCTTTCTAGATAGCCTGCAGGAAGGGAAGTCAGGCTACTTCTTCCTGGTTGTCTCCTGAGGAAGAAAACTGAGAGGTACTGGTCCACTCCAGCAGCATAGCAAGCAAGCAGCATCTGTTTTTACTTATTTTGATCTTTTTTTTTTTTTTAACCTCCATGCTATTGACATTCAGGCTAAATTATTTTTGTTAAGAGAACATCCTGGGCACTGTGGGATGTGTCACAGAACACTTGTTTTCATGGCATATGTCAATAGCACCCAATTTTGACAACAGAAAACATCTCAGACCTTATCACCTGACCTTTGAGGGAGGGGGTTTCAAAGGCAGAATGAAAAACACAGGGCATTCAACTAAACTGTAACTTTGTGTAAACCAACAATATTCACCTTGCTTAATGTAAGTGTGAGTAAAATATTCTTTGCACTAGAAGTATATTTTATCATTGTTCACTTGTAACTGATGTTGGATATTGTTGGCAAAGCAGAAACTAAGATTAAGCCCAGCCAAGAAGAGCCAAGCAGAGGGGAAAGAAACCATTTTACCGCTGTGTGAGCGTCAAGGTGGACTACAGTACGTGTCCCAGACAGCCAGCTGAGTGTGCAGTGGCCAATGCCCACATTGTCACACATTCAAACAGATGCTCTCAGCAGCGAAGAACAACTCAGCGCCATATGTCATCCAATCTGGATGTTGCCACTATTGTTAATTTTGTGTGTGTGTGTGTGTGTGTGTGTGTGTGGTGTGCATTGTGTGTGTGTGGTGTGCATGTGTGTGTGTGTGAATATTTTTATCTTTTTCAGGTTTTCCACATATCATTGTGGCGTTTAATGAAAAAATCTCAAGTAGCCAAGCCTCCTTTAAACTTCAAATTTGCATTTCGGGCTATGGTTTTAGAAATGGACTTACTGGATTCCCTCGTAGAGGATGCCTCTTTAGGTACTGACTCATTTTAAGTATCTGAGCATGGAAGTGATGATAATTTCAAAAGGGTAAGTTTAGCTGTTGTGTAGCAGAGACAACAGACCTGTCAGAGACCAGTGGAGCCCTCTCTAGGATGCTCCAGGGGCTTCCAAGGTCTGTTGAAAGATTTCCTAACCCTTACATGTACCTACAGGGGAACCTTGAATCCCTCCGAATTCGCCATTGACCCACCTGGTACGGATGAAGGAACTTTGAAAGATGTCCCAATCCAATTGCCTTCCTTCCTTCCTCTTACCACGTTTTGTTTCCTTTCAGTTCTGAGGGAAGCCTCTAGCTACTTTCTGATGGGAATCCAAGGTAGATCATGAAAATACCATAGCTTCATGCCCCTTCTTTCTCCAGGCATTCACCTGAGCTCAGTAGACAATGCAAAATGGGGTGTTCCATCCATCCTTGTGGAATGTTCTATGTATGAAGGATTTCACAGTTGTAGGCATTAAGATTTTTGGGAAGGAACTAAATATAAATCCCAATCCAGTGTTTGTCTTTCTCTTGCCAGCGGAATGGGTAGACATTAAATACTCTATGCCAATAAACGAGAAGGAGTATTCTCCCGAGGAAATAGCTGCGGCAGTGAAAATCCAGTCCATGTGGAAAGGGACTTATGTCAGACTGCTCATGAAAGCCAGAATGCCAGGTATGATTTTACATATGTAAAATGGATCCACATGTATAGGAATGGGTGTTCCATTATGTGATTAGGGTATTTTAGAGTAAGTTTGCTTACAGGACTAATTCAATCTATTAAGTACTGAAGTTCCTGGAGGCAAGGAACTGGTCAGAGTTTATGTTCTCATTCTCAGGATGAGAAGCAGTGTCTGAGATGTCAGGTACATGCAATGGATATTTACTGAAAGGATAAATGTCAAGGCTGGGACAAGGAAGTAGAAAAAGTACTTTCTGCCCAGGCATGAGGACTGGGGTTCAGATCCCAGATTCTGCAGAAAAGCTGTGCAGGTGTGGTGACCCAGCAGCCCCAGCACTTGAGAAGCAGATAGAGGGCATCCCTGTGGCCAGTTGTCCAGCCAGTTGAGCCACATCAAGGATCTCAGGGTTCTGCAAGAGACCCTGCCTTGGTAAATAATAGAGAGCAACTAAGAAAGACACCTGACCTCAACTTCTGGCATCCACATGTGTGTGTGCACATGTGCATGTGCCTATTGCACACACGTGTCCACACAGATGCACACATGCACTAAGACCACATTGAAACAGATGTACGTGCCATGAATCATTGAGAAAATGATCGGCTTAATTTCCAACTCTTCCGCGAGTTCTTTTCAGCCATCCCCAGTTTGGTTGCAACAGTTTCCAGTGTAGCTTCAGCCAAGTAGGAGATTATTGTACATTCTCAGACTGACTGTCACAGAGGTGAATGAAGGAGACCAGTGCTTCTGTGCATGAGGCAACAGAAATGTGTTTCAATATGCTCTCACATTTGTGGAGTGAAATGTCTTCAGGTATATCCAATGAATTGTGGGGGAGAAATGCCTAGTTTATCAGATGAAAATTCAAAAGGTGTTTTCAATCATTTCCATCATATGATGTCCATTGCTATTTTGAGAGGAAAGATTTATCTAGGAGAGACCTTTTTACTTTACACAAACGTTTTGTTATAAAAAATACATCTATGGAAAATATTTAATGGCAATATTGAAATGTTTATCTAGGGAGTGAAAAGTCAGGATACCAAAGGTTATTTTTAAAAGCATATAGTAAATAGTTTGCCATAGGAAAACAGTACAGCTGCTACTGCACTCTTATAGTCCCAGCACTCAGGATGAGGGCAGAGGATTGCTAGTGTTAGTTTGAGGCTGACCTGAGGTGCCATGTCCACTTACATTCATCGAATGAATCTCAGGGTCACACACCCGTGATGATGAGTTTCAGAGAAGCCATCCAAACAAGCAAGGCTTTGGCTCTATTACATCAGCATTACAGCAGATAAATAAAGGCTGTGGTTCCGATGTCATATCCTGAAGAGCAGCAACGACAGTCAGGCAGGACAATAAGAAACTCTGGACTGCCTGTTTTGGATGCCTTGACTTTGACCCCTGTGGGTCCATTTGCTGTGAAGCCATTTGTGGACAGTGCCATAGATTAAGGTTCGTGTCATCCGTCCAGGTGTGTTCTTTAGAATAATTGTGTGGTTGCCTTTTCTGAACTAAGTTTTTCACAGGAGTTTCTGGTATGACAGAAGATCTCCTTAGGTAAACTGTTTCATGCATCTCTTAAATAACATCCAAGAACCCATCTGTTTTCAGGCTAAAGATGAGAGGAAACAGTTGAATACTGTGAGCAGTGCTCTCCTCTAGACATTAGAGCACTATCTATGGTTTAAACATGACTTTACCTTACGAAACTGGAGAGCCTGGAGCCATCTTCCTCATGGATTCTGAACTCTGCAAACACCGTGGCCAGCAGAGTGGGGATCCACAAGAGGCAAGAATGAAATCAATTTCAATAGAACTCAGTGGCTGGTGCTGGTTCGAACTCTGAGTCTCACTCTGGTAGTTTATTTTAGGCATATTTGAGCACAGCACAATTTGGAGAGAAGTTTCCTGGTGATAACTAACACAGTCCCATGTGCACAATAAAGTTTAAGACATGACTACTTCAAAACTCTTTTTTTTTTTTTTTTTTTTTTTTATAAAGTGACATTTTCCTTAAAGATAGCTTCTGTAGGTTAACTGCGGAAGACAGGCTCAAGATAAGCAAGCTCATAGGTTCTGGGGTAGCTGATGCGGCCTGGCCATACAGATGGCACAGAGGGTATTGGACTATTAGCCACACCCCCTCACAATCTTCTGGCTGAAAAACAGATTATATATGCTTTTCCTTGAAGGGACAACCATGTGTGCTTGACATTACTGGTTTTTCCATTGCTTATCTGTGAGCCCAAAGATGTACATGCCTCCTACAGGGAATTTCAGAGTTTTTACCTGCGAAATGAAGGCTGTTCGTTGTTCAGATATCTTATGGATTTAATATTTACTCTTATTGTTAATGTTATTATTTATTATTACTATTATTATTTTTATTTAGACACGAAGGAAAATGCCAGTGTTTCAGATACACTTCAAAAAATTTGGGCAGTACTAGAGATAAATTTGGAGCAGTATGCACTTTCTCTCCTAAGGTAAAAAACGCTTCTAGATTCCCAATAAAGAACTGTTTTGTGTGGCCATAATGGCCTCTATCTGAGATAACACCTGTGATGTTGTGAAAAGGATCCAAGATTCCTGGTGCTTTTAGGCTAGATCTAGATTCAGGCAGGAAGGGAGGAATCCATCCCATCAACTCCCACCCTGTTGCGGAAGTAGCCACAGACTCCCTGCAGGGAGCAAGCAGATCTCATGATTCATTTTAGTCAGTTATGTGAGCCAGAAAGCATAGAGGAAGAAAATTCTAATCTTACACTCTTGTTTGTGTCCTTAGTTTTTCATCATTGAATTTTCCAAACTGATTGCTCACGTTAACTTCACAAGCTTCCTTCAAATTTCTAGTCTCTATCTGGATCCTTCAGGGGCCTCAACCTAGTTTACAACTGCTTTGCCTGCTTCCTTTCCCCCAGATATAGAGCTTAAATATCCAGCCTTATTTTCCATGTATGAAATTAAGTACTCCCTTGCTTGGGAATTACATTCTCCTTCAGTTAAAATCCTCAGATAACTTCAAGTGCATTTGAAAGGTGTTATTCATGACTGACCCACAATGCTTCCCTTTCTTGGTACCACTTGCTACAACTCACACAGTGTCTCTTTGACCTCAACCGGGAAAACATTGGTGTCTGATATTTTGCTATTTCAAGGGTTACTTCTCTTTTGTAACAGGAGCTTCTTTTAAAAATGCTTTGTCATTGATATCCAAGTTGTTTTTCCATTTCTAGACTAATGTTTAAAAGCAAGTGTAAGTCTATGGAGTCTTACCCATGCTATCAAGATGAAGAAACCAAGGTTGCCTTTGCTGACTACACGGTCAACTATCCAGACCAGCCACCGAATTCTTGGTTTATAGTCTTCAGGCAAGTGGTGCAGGATTCCATCTTCAGACGGCACGCAGTATTAAGACATGCAGTTTCAGGCATAATAGTAAAAGTACCAGCCCCTAGACTGCTTTCATATTTGCTTAAAACTTTTCCATACATATACACATTTTTTTCTCCATATGCGATGGGATGTCAGAGAATTTTATCAATTGTCCTTATATCAAAATAGGAAAATGTAAACAGTTTATAGATTTTTTTCAGTCAATACGTTAGCATGATAAATCAGTCTGTTTCCAGTATAGTTAGACAACATTTCTTTCCAAGCAGCAGCATACTGGGGACAAGTCATGAACGTCGTACAAAGTGGGGGTTTGCTTTTATACATCAAAATAACACAGTAATAATAACTTGAAATAAAAAAGATCCACAAGCCTTTTAGTTATTTGCAATCTTAAAGTTTCACAAAGGCTCGTTGGTTAAACTCTACTTAAAACGTTATGAGTTCCACTACTAAATCTCATGCTTCTGTGATTACAGAGAAACGTTTCTGGTTCCTCAAGACATGATCTTGGTCCCTAAAGTATACACAACACTCCCGATCTGTATGCTGCATGTTGTCAACAATGACACGATGGAGCAAGTGCCCAAGGTCTTCCAGAAAGTGGTGCCGTACCTGTACCCCAAGAACAAGGTAGGTGCCGAATGTATCCCCAGCTGTTCTAACAGCGGTGAATGGGAGCCCAGAAGCAAGTGCAGCAGGTGAGCTTGCAGCACTTAGGAGGAAGAGTCCACTGTTTTAGCGACCGTGAATGCTGCAGCACACTTAACATCCCAGGAAGGACACATTGCACACGCCCATTGTTGAAACCAAAGCCACATCGATTTTAAAACAGAAGCGGCTCCCGGGAGTTTATTTGGTCCTAAAATGAGAAAGGCCAGCCTTGCCTTTATCTCATGCATTGCCTTTGTTCTGTTTTTAAGCATGGCAGGGCGGGGGCAGGGGGTGATGAGGGGAGATCACACACCCAGCCCCCACCCTCAGTCTTCAAAGATGGCAATATTTTTATCAGGCCAAGAGTCACTTTAGGCTGCCTGCTGAATGGATGGGAGACCTCGCCTTCAATCAGATGTTTCCTCTCTGGATATTTTAATCTCTTCATCTTTCCACTAGGGAATCCCCCCCACTAGGGAATCATGACAAACATAGTGGGCATAGGCTGCAAATGAAGAACTGCTTTCGCTCCCAACTTCCATTCTTTAACCTTGTGGTTTTGAACTTGATAATCTTCCCCCTCTGGATTATGTGTGTGTGTGTGTGTTTTTAAATTCATTTTAGCCTATAATCTCATGCATCATTTTATGTAAATTAGGCTTACCTCTCTAATGAATGTCTAATAAATATTGACTTCAGAAAGATGAAGAATATATGTAAAAATATATCAATTCAAAAAGCTCCTTTGAACTATTTTCAAGATTTGGGGAAACATTTTTTAATAAGAAAAGTAAAATTTCTTTATTTTTTATTTTAAGGCAAGGCCCTGCTATGTAACATTGACTGTCCTGGGACTCATATAGATAAGGCTGGTCTCACGTTCTCAGAAATCCGCTTGCCTCTGCCTCCTGAATGCCAAAACTAAAGGTGTGCCCAACACACCCATCTAAAATTCTTGATAAGACAACTTATTCCAACTGATTATTTATATATGTATGTATCCATATGCATAATAATATTTTAAAAATTGTTTTCACTGAACTTATATATAATATAATTCAATATAATTCTAAAAACTCATTATTTAGTAAACTCAATTTTTCTTTTTTTTCATGAGATAAATTTTCTTGATTTGGGCATCAGATTTTATAAAATTGGAAGACAGTATCAAATTGTACGTCGTATCTTAAATTATTTTTACCTTATATTAAATCAGACAAGTATCATGTCTATAGTTTATGAGGCAATCTGGTAAACAATATGTTATATGGATGTAATCTGTATTTGAAATTATGTTCTGAAGTATAATTTTCTAAAAATTTATGTTATTAAAATCAACAGAACAGTTATTTTATTTTTACTTAGCCATATCATTTTAATTTATGGTCATTATGTTTACCACTTGTTGTAATGATATTCACATTTTCTTTATTTCAACAACACATCATTTTCCACACATCAAGCATGCCTTTATGAACTTAGTTTAACTCATTGTATTCCCTCCTGCTTCATGGCCTAATAAATGACATTTATTTATTTAAAATAATTATTAAAAAATCCCAGGATTATGAAATTTACCTTACCCATGAATGCTGCCTTCTACAGCAGGATGTCTTGTGTTAAGTCCAATGTTAGAAAAGAATGCAGGCCCTTCCACAACAAATTTGTTTTTACACGTAGACAATTTTTGCATTGTCGTTTATTAAATTTGACTTACATTTCTGATTAAAAAGAAACAACTTAGTTTGTGATCACCAATATTAAAAAACAAAAAAGCTCAAAAGCAAGGAGATTTTTTTTCTAAATCAATGGCTCTCAGAATTCCTAATGCTTCAACCTTATGTATGGTGATGCCCAAATATAAAATTATTTTCATTGCTGCTTCATAACTATAATTTTGTTATGAATCTTTATGTAAATATGTGTGCTTTTCAGTGATCTCAGACAACCCCTGCAAAAAGTCATTCATCCCCCAAAGGGATTGTGGCCCACATATTGAAAACCACTGGTCTAAAGGAAGAACCTACCAAAGTCATAGATGCCATCAAAGTCTGGAGATGATCTTTCTTTCACCAAATAAGTTATATCAATATTAGTCACTGGTATTTAATTTTGGAAGGGGTATTTAAGGAATATTTAATTCACAGGTTTTGGTGTGTGTGTGTGTGTGCAGTTTTGAGTTTATTTTTTAGCATGGTTGGCTCTCTAAACTAGGTGGAATTCTCTCAAGGATACAAGTTGAGTCAAAATGTAGATGCGTATTTCATCTTCATTCAGCTGTTATTTCACATGGCAAATTCAGATTGCATCAAGCATTCCCATCCCTCTCTGATGTCTTCTGCCTTCTGTATCTATCTGTATTTTAGTGAGAGAAATGGGAAGGCTATGTAAGAGAAGTAGACATCCGTGAACAGAGAACTAACTGTGGTGCTTTTGCGAGGGGTGGGGGTGGGGTGGGGTAATCTTGTCATCTTTTTGGGAATGTTACCTCAGAAGAAAGCTGATGAAAAGAAAATTATTGCTTAAATCTTTGCACTGTCGTCTGTGACTGTATTAACACTGTATCACCCTGAAAAGTTTGAGAACATATGTGTAGCATATTATGTCAACATAAAATGTTTGTCTTTCAAGGTGCCTGTTTTGTCTATAAAATTATAGTGTCAAAAGTTAATGAATCAAGGATAAAATAGTTATCTTCAGATTTCTCAGGGTTTTAAACATTTATTGACATTTAAATACACACACGCACGCACACACACACACACACACACACACACACACACACACACATATCCAGAAAGGAAAAGGAGAAATATATAATACTTCCCAAATATACAACATCCTAGAAATCCATTTTCATAAAATGTATTGGGTCAGTAGTTTACAAAACAAATCATGGATGACACTACTGTAAATTGAAGCCCTCATCATTTCTCTATGAGGTATTTCTATCCTTGTATCTTTACCATTAAACAATTTGATCTGGCACTGATGAACCATCTTGATGTGATGTCCCAGAGATGGTCTCCAGAGACAGACATCTTCACCCATACAGAGGATGTCTAAAGCTAGTGAACAGATAGATATAACGTAGCCCTGGGTGCTAACCATCCTGGTTACCTGACTAGAGCCCTAATCAGGAGACATCCGGCCCCACGTGAAGTCAACAGCTTTGCTACTATTTACTTGTAAATTAGTTATATGATCTAATGAAGTTGTTCTTTCGTATAAACTCATGTTGGCTTGAAGGAGTCTGCTTTGTTCCTTGGATTTTCACCAGGCATCCTTTGAAGCTTGATGAGCTAGCTCTCTTATTGGAAAGAGGCTTGCGAATATATATGCTTCCTCACTTAAATGGACACTTGTCTTCCTACTTCTGTCATAATCCCTCAAAGACTGAACTGTGGGATTTAGGAACTGACCTGTGAGATTTTTCAGAGTTTTCTTCTTTACAGCACTGGGGATCTAACCCAGGGTTTCACAGAAGCTAAGCAAGCATCCTACCGCTTAAATACACCCTCAGCCCTAAGATAATTATTTCTAAAAAGGATAAGCATAACATTAATGGCTTGATGATTCTTAGGAGATCTTGGACTCTGTGGGGGTATCAACGTAGTGGCATATTTATGTCAATGTGTGGACCACATATTGGAGAGACTCATGGCAATGTGAATCCTGTATGTGTGGCTGCCTTCTCTTTCAGAAGGGATACACGTTTGTGGCTGAAGCTTATACTGGTGACGCTTATGTGTCAGGCGCGCGCTGGAAACTGCGGCTCATTGGCTCCTACATCCCGCTTCCTTTTCTCTCCCGAGAGTCTCCTTGCAGCACCTTCACCATAAAGGAGATCAGAGACTACTACATCCCTAATGACAAGAAAATCCTGTTCAGGTACAAGTATATAATGGACAGATAAATGTGTTCTTTACATATCAGTAATTTTTATAAATGAATTCATAATCTTATGGAAATAACTAACACTAGCAGGAATAGATGGATGCTCGATCAAGCCTACACAGTTTCAAAGAGTGCCAATACTATTCTTGGGCTTTGTTTCACACCACTTTCACTATTGAATCTTCCTGGTCTCTGTAGCTATTTGACTTTCTCCTGGTCCCGCTCTATCTGTAGCCACTCTCTGGTCCTGGGCGGGGCTGGGGATCCTTGTTTGTCACTCCAGCCTTCTTTTCATGCTCACCTATTCACACCCCTTGAATTGTCCTAGTACCAATTCCGCTTTCTTTCAATAATTGTTCTTTGGATTCTAATGCTGACACACCATCGCCTCACTGTGGGTCTCCTCCTCTCTTCTCAATGCTCCTACACTACTTCAGGGACTTCCTCATATTTGTTAGCTAAAACTGTTGTTTTTGGAGTCTGGGACTCCATGATACCCCTCTTAAGACATTGCACTGCCACTCACTCTCCCTTCTCAATTTATTTGTCTATCCTTACTACTCACATACATATTTACACATGCCTATAGAATGTTTTTAATTTTCCATTGACTGTAGAGTAAAACTCTAGCTGCATAGTCAATATTGAATGCCCTTGTCCAGGCGGAAAGTGGGAGCACATGAGGGAGAAGGGGGGACCCGGTAAACATGAACTGAGCCACACATTGGGTGCCAGATGGGGGGGAATGTGAATAAAGAAATCCTGTACTAGCTCCTAATATGGTATACTAAAGTGTTCTTTATTAAAAGGGAACTCACTGATCACATCAAATAGCCAGGTGTGGCGAGCAGGAAGCCAGAGGGAGAGCGGGTCGTCCCACGGGCCTTTTGGTACCCAAAGCCATGCCCAACCTGGTCCAGCCTCTCAAAGGCCGTTGGCTGAAGGAGGTTCGCCATCAAACCACTAACCAGGGCTGCCTCACAGTAGAACAAAAGGTTTCCTCCAGACATGTGAGCTGTACTATTTCATTTTCCTAGCACACTTATTTATTTTGTGATATTCCATCCTCATTTTGCTACTTTGAAAGAAAATTACTGATAATTTTCAAAATGTAAACCTTTTGCATTAAAGTGCCCCGTATAAGTAGATGATCCAGTTGCCATTCCAGTGGTAAACATTTTATGTAATGTATACACATTTTAGGCGATTATCTGTTCATCAGCCTCTATGAGAATTAACGTTTTTAATTTAGTTTCACTAAAAATAGATTCTTCTCTCATACACTACACCCCGACCACAGTTTCCTCTCCCTCCACTCCTCTGAGCTCTCCACCTCCCCAATCCCCAGCTTTATTTATTCTCCGTTTCCTCTTCAGAAAGAGCAGGCCTTCTAAAGAAGACAGCCAAACTAACTGGAGGCCAGACACATGCCCTTTCAAACTGGAGTCTAGACACATGCCCTTTCAAACTGGAGTCTAGACACATGCCCTTTCAAACTGGAGGCCAGACACATGCCCTTTCAAACTGGAGGCCAGACACATGCCCTTACAACATGGGAAGAAGCACAGTGTCTAAGGCATAGTTGGCCTGCATTAAGCATTTTTATAAAATATTCTTCCACATGAATTTAGAACACACATTAAATATCTAAATGTCATTCATAATCAGACAACTAACAAGCAGTCACAGCACTTTGTTCTTCTCTCTTCTAGCCTTTCTTTCTGGTCATAGTTTACCAAGAATCATGACAGTGAGAACATGGTGGTGCTGACATCTCGTGCAGTCTTTTGTTGTGATCATTTATCAATAACATCTAGATGTCTTTAACTTTTTTACGGCTGTCCAGTCACCACTCGTGTGAATACTCGGCCGGTTACTTGGTCAAAGCCATGGTGGGCATGATCTATGATGCCTAGTTTTAAAAAAATCTATTATTTTCTATGTTTTATTGTATTGAAAAGATATTTTAAAGGCACAATGCATTGGTGAGTTGGGTTTTAGAGGGAAAAATGTAAAAGCAGACTGCTTGTTTGTTTCCTGGCTGCCCAGACACAAATAATCAGACAGAAACTATATTAATTACAACACTGTTTAGTCAATAACATAGGCGTATTTTTAGTTAACTCTTGTACCTTAAATTAACCCATTTCTATGATTCTGTGTATTTCTAGGCTGTGGCTTACTGGTGCCAGTATGTTACTCCTTTGGTTATGGCATCTTTTTCCTTCAGGAGCTACATAGCATCTCTCTGACTCTGCCTACTCTCTCTTTCTAGCTCTTTCAGTCTGGCTATATTCTGCTAAGCCATGGGCCAACACAGCTTTATCACTTACCAATGATAATAAAACATATTCACAACATACAGAGGCGAATTCCACAGCAGTAAAACCAAGTCTTTCTGATAAAAATTTAACAAATAATAATACTCTGCCTGATTTTTTCCTATAATTCTTATTTAATACAAAAACTTTCCCCCTTGAAATTGTAAAAAAAATTAAATCAAAGCTAAATAAGTAATAACATTCAAACACAGAAAAAAATATATATAGTACAGCCCTAAGCTCATGTTTCAGCTTTATACACGAACATATTTTATCTCTAGGTAAAGACGCAGAACATTCTGACATTCTGATTAGAAGCACACTAAAATGCAGACATTAAGTTGGGGGTTTGCTCTCAGTTTGTCTTCCTGTAATGTATTTTCAACATTGCCTATAAGAAAGAAAATAAGGAAAGAGGAAAGCACAAACTAAAAATGGAATGATTAATTTACTTTGTTTACTAGTGTGACTAGTTTGCTAGTGTGACTAACTTGTTTACTAGTGTGACTAGTTTGCTAGTTTGACTAACTTGTTTACTAGTGTGACTGACTAGTTTGCTAGTTTGACTAACTTGTTTACTAGTGTGACTAGTTTACTAATTTGACTAACTTGTTTGCTAAAAGCCATGGAACCACACTGAGGCCAATTACAGACCAAGAAGTGGTGTTTAACCTAAAGCTAAATTAGTCCCAGGAGCTGGTCTTAAAGGTGTGGGATAGAGAGGTGAGGAGTTGGGGAGCAGGCTGCTTGAGGAGTGTGGAGTGGCTCAGCGTTTTCTGAGAATGGAGGCCAGTTCTCTGCAAAGTGCATTTCCAGGGTGCAGTATGGAGTGACCAGGCCAGAGAGATTCCTCCCCTGAACCTCTTCTGGAAGGCTCTCCTAACACAGGAACAGAAAGCTTTAAGAGTTTTAAGGAAACTGGCGTTGTCAGACTTGTGTGAAAAAAAAAAATGTGTCTATAAATAGCCGAGTGGCAGTGGTATACACCTTTAATCCCAGCACTGGGGTGGTAGAGGCGGGTGCATCTCTGAGATCCAGACCAGAGCGATTTCTAGCACAGCCAGGGCAACACAGAGAAACTGTCTTGAACAACAGAAAACAAAACAAAAAAATGTCTATAATACATGAAAAATTAATTAATTGAAAAAATTAATATAATTTCTAAGATGAAATATATAGCCACATTATCATGAGATTCTATTTAATTGTTCAAGGTGTGGACTATGGAACATATTGACTCAGGCAGCTTCTTGATGTTGACTGGGATGAAGGGGAATGTGTCAAAAAGTAGAGGAGCAGTTGGACAGCTGTAAGATAGCACAGGTGGTAGCCTTGGTGACTGGAAGCAGGCAGTCTGTAGGTCCACTACAGCTGCCCTGTCAAGCCTACGACACAACACTGAGTGGTTGAACAACAAAAATTTCTCATCTCACAGTCGGGAAGTTCACTCTGGAGTCAAGTTGTCCCCAGGGAAGGTGTCTCTAGAGCATTCAGGAAAGAATCTGTTTCTTGTTTTCCTCTCGTCATTCCATGGTTTGCTAACGTTCTTTGGCTTGTGGGTTCATCACTCAAATCTTCATTTTCATCTTCATATTGTGTTTCATTTTGTGACTGTTTCTAAATTCTGCCCTATTATTCTAAGGCCACCAGCCATACTGATTTGGCCTCATCCTTTACCTTATTTTATAATGAAAAACCATTTCCACATGAGATGACCTTGTGAGGTCTCCAACATTGCTTCTGTAGGACAGAGAGATACAGTTCAACAAACCAGAAGGAGGTGCGTGCATCTGGAAAGAATGTTTTAAAACATGGAGGTTAAATGGCCTTGGTTGATTGGGCTTGCCTCGGGAAATGTCTGAATGGCATCATTTATGTCAGAGGAGGACACAGGGCAGTAGCTAATTTGCAGGGTGGTCAGTAGGAAGACTTCTTGTTTGTAAATATTAGTAACAGCCACATGATTCTAGAGAGGTAGCTGAGCTAGAGGCTTCAGTTTAGGAACTCTGATCCATTTGATGGCACAGAGAGCCTGGGGAACTGTAGAATGAATGTTGCTTCCAGTCTGTGAATGAGAGCAGAGCCTTGCTTCTCTGACATGTGTGAGATTATCAATGGCAGAGGGGCCTGAGAAAGCAGACCTGAAGAGAAGGGACGGTGTGAAGCTAATTTTCCCACACACAGCAGGTGTCTAAAGACAAGGATCCCTTCAACTCTGAGAGACTCTTCTAAAAGGTCAGAAGATAAGACTAAAAGTTCCCATATGGGATGCACACATGGTTGGGATCCTGGCCAGTGTAAACCAAGACTCTGGATCAGTACCAAGCATGGGAGAGGGAGATGAATTAGTGAGAAGAGCAGGGTGGGGACCCCAGAGAGGGGCCCACCGAAGGGAAGGCAGGTCACTCTGGAGGGCAAAGTGATGGATTTTGCTGGTTCACTTTTTGTTTTATTTGCATCTGCTTGGAAAAAAAAAATCTACCATGTCTTGAGCATTTGTGAAGAATTACTAGAGAAAGAAAACAGCAGAAATACCAAATAAGGGTGAAACTCACAAAGGTCTGCTTCCCTGAACTGTTTTTTGTCCATTGGTATGAATATAAGTGACACGTGGTGGTGGTCACATAACTCTCAAGGATGGTGGCTTGTAGGTGTATCCTGTTCCATAAGTGACTTCCTGTCATACTTAACAAAATGATACATTTCCTACTTGGAGTTCTTCAGCAGTGGAAACACACTACTGTTTTTCTTGACTGTCATTTTGGGCTCATTTGTCAAAGTCTGTGGTCACTCTAACATCTTAGCAAGTCCATGGGCCTTACAAAGCTGCCTTACAAAGACAATCAAATGAGAAAAACCACACCATTTCCTTTATCAGCTCGAGGGAGAGATCGACGTTCTTGCTCACAAAGCCAAACCTTTCTTTCTCACCACAGGTACTCCATTAAAGTGTCAGTGGCCCAGTGCATTACAATCCAGGTCCGCACATCCAAGCCCGATGCCTTCATCAAGCTGCAGGTGCTGGAAAGCGAGGAGACCATGGTGAGCACCCAGGGCAAAGGACAAGCCATCATCCCTGCCTTCTACTTCCTGGGAAGTGAGAGAGCACTGAGCTCCCAGTGTAAGTACCTGCCTGGCGTATGGCTGCCTGCATGAACAGATGCTTGTGTTGCTGTGGCATCTAAAAGGCTTAATTTTCAATGTAAAACAAAACTTAACACTATACTTGACCCCAGTGATGCCGTTGTAATTATGTGTTTAATTAGGCTCCAAAACCAGTAGATTGGATATGACTTTCCCTTAAAGACTTCTTAGTGAAAATTTCTTATACATGAGACTGCTTTTATTTTTTTAAAGATGTATGTATGTATATGAGTGTTCACATACATGTATGAATGGACCATGCACATGCCTGGTCCGACAGAGGCCAGAAAAAAGAGTCGGATCTCCTGGAAGTGGAGTCACTGGTGGTTTTCAGGTACCAGGTGGATGCTCAGAAATAAACCAGGATCCTCCTCAGGAACAGCATACAGTCTTAGCTGATGCATCATCTCTCCAGTCCCACATGGGCATCCTTTTTTATTTTAAATTGATTTTTATTGAGCTCTACATTTTTTTTCCGCTCCCCTCTCTGCCTCTCCCCGTCCCTTCAACCCTCACCCATGGTCACCATGCTCCCAATTTACTCAGGGGACCTTGTCTTTTTCTATTTCCCATGTAGATTAGATCCATGTATGTCTCTCTTAGAGTCCTCATTGTTGTCTAGGTTCTCTGGGATTGTGATTTGCAGGCTGGTTTTCTTTGCTTTGTGTTTAAAAAACCACTTATGAGTGAGTACATGTAATAATTGTCTCCCTGGGTCTGGGTTACCTCACTCAAAATGATGTTTTTTAGCTCCATCCATTTGCCTGCAAATTCAAGATGTCGTTATTTTTTTCTCCTATATAGTACCCCATTGTGTAAATGTACCACATTTTCCTATCCATTCTTCAGTCAAGGGGCATTTAGGTTGTTTCCAGGTTCTGGCTATGACAAACAATTCTGCTATGAACACAGTTGAGCACATGTCACATGGACATTCTTAATAAATATCTCTAAGACGAGAAAATTTGAAAGGATGCAGTGGGTTTTTTCCTTCTTAAAATAAGCATGTCCTTTAAGGTACACTGTATTCTATAAGTGTATATGTAGCTCATTTAGTCAGTAATACCAATGTCCATCAAATATACTAACATAATGTTTCTCCTTTTTAGCTAGCAAGCAAATTCTCTTATCTCATACTTCACCTAAAAAAGAACCAGAAGTAATGACAAAGAAAAAAACCGGGCAAATAGGCCAGAAATCCTTTAAGGGCAGACCTGGGAGTGTGGCGGTAGAGGTAGGTCTGCCCCTGCTGGAAGAAGAAGTTATGAATGTGCCTACTATAGAAGAAAATTCTAGCACAGCACAACAGGTACATTAACTGAAAAAAAAAAAAGAATTTTTTAGGGCTAGGAAGATGGTTCAGTGGGTAAAATCTACATATGTGACTCCAGGCTGGGACGCTGAGCCAAGCAGATCCTAGAGCCAGTTCGGCTAGACGAATGCAAAGTTCTGCATTCACTGCGAGACTGTCTTAAAAAATAAAGCAGGGAGTGACTGCGAAAGGAACTCAGAACTGACTCTGGCCTCCACGTGCGCATGCGGAGACCAAGTGTGTCTAACACACAGGTGCACAGGCACACAGAGTGAGCAAACCACAGTTGTCTGTAATTTGGTCATACTGATCCACATGTGCACAGGCACACAGTATGACCAAATCACAGACACCTGCACCTGATCCACATGTACACAGGCACACAGTATGACCAAATCACAGACACCTGCACCTGATCCACATGTGCAGAGGCACACAGTGAGAAAACCACATTCAAGTGCACCTGATACACATGCACAGTTACATGGAGTGACCAAATATATGCAAAAAAATCCGGACTAATCTAGCACAAAATATAAACAGGAATGATGTCCAAGGTCACACTACATAGACATCATTACAGGCAGATGGCAAACTAAAAAGAAGAATGAATCAAGTGGTTGAGGTCTTAATTATCATGGACACCCAACTGCCCAGCTGAGACGAGAATGAAAAGCAGTTAGGAAGAAGGTGAGTCAGTCAGTGATCCAATTGAAACATTCGATGCGGGCCTCCTGGAAAACAATGCAGCTGAGGAGCAAAATTAGAATCGTATCTGGGGATTTGAGATGTCTCATTGTCTTGGTATACCCAGGATATTTTACTGCTTCTATGTATGTGCCTCTGAGCACCACGTGTGTGAGTATTCCCATACTCATGTGTCAAAGCACACCACAGAAAGCCAGAGGACAACCTCTGGTTGGGTTCCCTGCGTTCTAACTTATTTGTAGCAGGGTCTCTTTGTTGTTTGCTACTGCTCATGCTTGGATTAGCTAGCCCAGATTTCTAGGCAATGTTCTGCCTCAGCCTCCTGTCTTGCCACAGGAGCACTAGGGTTACAGCACAGCCACCACACCCAGCTTTAGAAGCATTCTTGAAATTTGAACTCAGGTCTCTGCACTTTCAGAAGTACCTTACTCACTCAGCCATCTCCCCACTTCACTGAGAATATTTTAAAAGATGTGTTTGGGGCTGGAGAGATAGTTTGTGGTTTAGAATGCTTGTTGCTCTGGCAAAGGACACAAGTTTGGTTTCCAGCACCCATGCAGAAGCCCAGCTTCAGAGACTGAATCCTCTCTTGCCAGGCAGGCCACCTGCACTCATTTGCACACATGTATAAAACTAAAGTAATTATTTGTAAAAAGATGAATATTTTGTGATAAAAATTAATGAGTGCTTCAATAAAAGTCAATGCCTTTAGATATAGACATAAATATGTAGTATTAGCATAATGTAATAGCAAATACATTATTAATAATGAATAGTTTAAAAGCCCTAAGTGTGGAAACATGATAAGCTAAATAATCTTTTACTTTAAAAGAATAGCAACTAAGAATTTATGAAACATAGCTAACTCGATGAGTTTTAATAAAAACTCTACAAATTATGCTTTGTCAGCAACACCAATGTGCGTTCAGTGAAATATTTACTTCAGTTAATTAGTGAGGCATGGATGATCTGAAACGTGAGCCGAGCTAATGCGATGAGAGGTAGAAGTGAGCTGAATAATAGCTCACTGAAGAGGAGACAAGGTTGTGAGAAGGATGAAGAAATAAACCAAGAAACATGCAAACAAAAGACCTCCAAATGAATAAAAAATTCACTAGTTTCACATTTTACAATTCTAAAGTATGTATGCTACTCGTAAGACCAAGAAAAACACAGAAGGCATGAATGTACACTCACTGGAAATGGCACAGGATTTCACAGCCATGGAGTAGTGTGGACAAGTCTGTGCTTGCAGTCAGACACTGGGGCAGGTGTAAATAAGGGACTGGTGGGCGTGAGGAGTTTGACCAAACTCATTCATTAGAAAATAATAATCTGAATAAAGCGATAAAGCAATAAAATTACAATTATAATAACATCAAAGTTTTCATTACTAAGTAGCATGTGCCCTCCTGGCTTATGCTCAACCTGTTTTCTCATAGAATCAAGACCACCAGCCCAGGGGTAGCTCCACCCACAGTGGAATGGGCCCTCCCACATTAATCACCAACTAAGAATTAAGATAATGCACAGCAGGCTTGCCTGCAGCTTGACTTTTATGGAGGCATTTTCTTACCTGAGGCTCCCCATCTCTCACATGACTCTAGCCCTGTGCCCAGTTTGAAAATACCTATGCATCATGAGGTTCTTCCCTCTGGACTCCAGATTAGGCACACACATCACCAAAACACTGGTTTCCAAGCACAAACAAAACACAAAGAGGTCCTTCATTAAGCAGGGCAGAGACAAAATGGCTGAGTCTGAATCCTGAATTGGGCAGAAATAGCAGCAAATAGTTTTGCAAGTGTTAGAGGAAAAAGGGAGAGGTCTGTGCTAGAGGGAGTTCGGATGTGTTGATAAGTTCTGATTGGTATTTTAATTAGGCTAGTCAAAATAATGAATTTGGCTTGCTGGAACTTGGTGCTTGGAGAGTTGTGTCTGGCTGTTCAGTCTCAGGAATAAGTCAGTGGCCAAATAAGGGAAGAGACCTTGGTGACTAGCTTTAGGAATATAATCTAACAATTCAGCATGGGGGAGAAGGGTTAAAAGGCAAAACCTTTCGGTGCCCTGTTTGTCATGCTCAGGCCTGCTAGAGCCCTTCACAATTAACATAAAACTAGCCAGCATAAAAAGAAGGATTGATTTAAAAAAAAAAAGAGGTGAAACCGTTAATTAAAGGAGGAAAGGTAACCTATTAGAGGCTAGGGGACTTGCTTCTCCTTCACCACAGCTAACGCTATAAATAAAGGTGGATTCCAGATACACTGCAGATTTAAGTAGGAAAATTTAATCCATAAATATAATAACAGTTGATGCAGGACACTGGCTTTATAACTTGAGTACAAAGAAAAGAGACCCCTAGAAGCCAACCTCGTTGGAAAGATCCTCTCAAGCTCTGCAATAACATAAGAAAGCATGGAAATGTCACAGAGATGAGATTTTACTTTATGCCATCGCACTGCTTAACAACTAGAAACGTGGACGACAGAGGCAGTGGCCGGGGTGGAATGTTAAATGCACTCTCACTGTGTGTTAGAGGTTGTCTTTGTTATTGTATTGTTGCTATGAAGAGACACCATGACCAAGGCAACCTATAAAAGGAAGCATTTAACTGGGGGCTCACTTACACATTCAGAGTGTGAGACAATGACCATCATGGTGGGGAGCATGGCCGAAGGCAGGCCTGGCACTGGAGGGATGTAAGAACTAACATCTTCTCTGCAACTTGGAGGCAGAGAGACTGGGCCTGGCATGGGCTTTTGAAAGCTCAAAACCCACCCTCAAGGACACACCTCCTCTAGCAAGCCGCACTTCCTAATCCTTTCCAAAACAATTCTACCAGCTTGGCCCCAAGCATTCACATATATGAGCCTATGGGGACCATTCTTACTCAAACCACAACAGAAAGTGGTGGCAAACATGTATCAATTAGTTAACCTATGATTGTATGATTTATAAAATGACACATTATAAGTTTGACCTAATCTGTCTTTCAGTGCGCGTACTGTATGGGTTTTTTTTGGTTGTCCTGATTCATTGCCCTCCCTTTCACAGTGCTACAAGTACATCATACAGTGCTTGGTGATGTTTAACAGCTGGCCTCTCACAGAAACGCAGCAGGTGTTTGTTCAAGCACTAAAAGACTTAGAGAAATTTGATAGCAGAGGTATGTTACCCTAAATAATTTAAAAACATTTATTTTATTTTATATGTAAGTGTGTTTTGCTTGCATTTATATAAGGACACCATGTGTTTGCCCAATGCCTGTGGAGGTCTAAAGAGGGTATTAGATCTCCTAAAACTGGAGTTCCAGATGTCTGTGAGCCTCCATATAGGTGCTGGCAACAGAACCTTGTTCTGCAACAGCAACCAATGTTCTTAATATTAATACTAAGACATCTCTCCAGCTGCACACTTTAAATATTACTCATGCCATTTATATCTTACATGCTGATCACAGAATTATAAAATGTTATCGCTCACAGTGTATAGTCTCATATTTTTGTTATATTGATTATGTTTCAATATTTTACTATATAATTTATGAAAAATAAGAATATTTCATCATTATAGCCTTGCATGTTTATAAGGTCATGTTTTGTCTACTCAACAAAACTTATGCACCAATTATACTTGTGAACGTTTCAAGAAATATACAGACAAATTTAATGTTTATAAAATTCTATTACCCATTGTTGCTAGGAAAGAGTAATAATAACGATATACTCGTTTACGACATACATCTTTAATTTCAGCGCCCAGGAGGCAGAGGCAGGTGGATCTCGGTGAGTTCAAGGCCAGTATAGTTTCCATAACTATAGGTATCTAGGGTTGCATAGTGAAGCACTGTCTCAAAAATATGTTATGATAAGGATCTATATGCGAATTAAATATTCACAATTGCATGCATAAGTAAAATAATAGAGAAACAGTACAATACTGTGTATGCTACTGTGTTCAGCAAAGCTATTGCCTCCCTCCATCCCTTCATCCCTCCGACCCTTCCTTCCTGGTCTCTAGAGATAAATCATAGTGTTAATAAATGTTAAATTATAACCCTGGAAGCTTAGAATTACAGTAAAGTAAAGAATAAGACCCAAACCCTCTGTTTGCCTGTGTGGGCTGTTCCATGAGTTATCTAAATCTCTTAAGACTTGTTTTCATATTATAATCATTTGTTACATCTGTCTTGTATAATGATATAGTGAAGATAGTCATGCTACTATTGCTCAAATCAATCCCAAATGCATAGCAAGTAACAGGGGCCACATTACCCAGGAAGAGCTCATGAGAAGAGGGTGACAGTGGTGGAAACAGGTAAGTGAATCACACAGCTAGGCACAAGCAAGGCTTTGGGTTCAATCTCAGATGGGGATGAGAGGAGGGAAATGTCAAAGGAAAAAGGAAAGGAAAGGAAGGAGAGAGAATGGGAGAGAGGGGGGAAGAGGTGGGAGAGAGAAAGGAAAAGAGAGAGGGGGAGAGGAGGAAAGAGAGAAAGAGAACCATCAACAACCCGATTAAAATCATAAGGGAATCTAGCTAGTAGTAGGGGAAATATGTTTTGAAATACTATCTAATGAGATTTATATATACTCAATGACAGAAGAGATTGGTGTGCACACACACTAGGCTATCGAAGGTAAGACAGCAACACACAGTTCAGAAATAAATTTAATTGAAACCCCGTGTGCAAAGTGTGACATTAGCAATGTGAGTTAAGCCTCTAAAAGGAAAGTCCTCCTGAGATGGGGAGGCGCACTGTAACTAAACTCTGCTGCCTGAAGCTGAACAGGACCAGCATGTCAACAGGTAGTCCCCCAGCACTTCTTCCCTACCTTGATGTACACATTGATGTCCTCCAGGGCTTCCTAATTAGAGGCCACACGTTTTATAACGTTGAGTCAGTGGGATGGTTTCCAGTTCACAGCTCATTCGAGAACATGCTGCCAACACATGCAGACTTAGTGCAAGTCTTGCACACTAAATTAAGCAACCTGATAATGGCTTCATCATGTGAATTAATCAACCAGATTTAAAGGGCACAGCATGAATATGGGCAATTTTTACATTTTTATCAGCACCAAGAAGGAATATATAAGAGCAAAAGTCTTTATGTTTTATTGAGATTAAACTGGTATCACTCCAAACTTGATTGTATAAAGATTTTGAATTATAATCTTACCCCAAAACACCACAAACAAAATGAAAATGAATAGAAAACAAGCAAAAACCCTGAGACAGATGCTGCAGATGTTAAGTGTGGTTTTGAAACAAAACAATGTCCTAACAAGACTAGAGAAACTGAAAAAGATATGAAATATGTAGTAAAATAAATTTCAAAATAGCAGACATAAATCCTCCCTTTTAGGTAATTATATTTAATGTAAATTAAATGTGCTTTACTACAAAACATGATCCAACTCTATACATTTATAAAAGAGGGCATCTTTTGATTTAAAATATGCAAACAGTTTTAAGACAGAAGAATGGAACACACATTACAAATAGTAATCAAATGAATCCAAACAGTTATGTTAGTTATTTTATAATGCTAAAGAGACCACATATTAATAAAATAAAACCGTTATAAACATATGAACCTAACATCAATTCTGATAAAATGCATGAGGCAAAACTAGTATTGAAGAAGAAATTGCTAATTCTACAGCTAGTTGGAAATGAAAATACTGCACTTTAAGTGGTGGAAAGAAATTTAAACAGAAAATTAGTAGGATTATAAAATGCTTGAATAATACAGCAAACAAACCTTTCCTAGGAACAGAATTCTCCACTCAGCAGCACCAGAACACATGTTCTTCTCATGACCAATAGAACATCTGGAGGATGCCAACAGATAAAGCGGTGCCACGAGTCTAAACAGTCTAAACTGAGTTTACATCTGTTTAGCTGAGACTAAACAGATGGGAAGGAATAGAAATAATGCAGCTATGTTCTCTGATCACAATTGAGGAAAACTACAAACCAATAAGAGGCGAATGTGGAGATCTCATAGATGTGTAGAAAGCAACATTATCTCAACATAATTGCCTGCATTAAGAGCAGCAGCTGAGGGATGGGGTCTAGAGAGATGGCTTGGGGGCTAAGCACACTTAGTGCCCTTACAGAGAACCAAGCACCTACATGGCCACCCACAACTGCCTGTAACTCCATCTCTAGAAAGTCGTATGCCTTCTGATGTCTGGGGGCACATATATACACAAGTGTCACACACACACATACATGCACACTCAGACACACACACCAGCATATAAAAAATCTTTTAAAAAGAAAAACTTCAAAGCTAGAGAAAAAAAATAAAATTAATCCTTAATCAAAAGGAAGGAAATAATAGTAAAGATTAGAACAAATAATAGTAAAGGTTAGAGCATAGATGAATGAATTGTGTATATGCAGCATATGAAATAAAAGACAAACACAGTGGCTAGTGTCTGATAGTGGCATAATCTTCTTTATAACTTCTATATAAATACACTGCTTTATATATACCAATGTTGAGTTATGCTATATGAATTATATCTTAATTTTATTAAAAAAATTTTGACTGGCTCTTAGGAAGCATTTGTTCATTTGCTTACAAGAAAAACAATCCAACCTCTAGATGAAACATGCTTGCCATGTCCCTATAGGACATGGCCTTGTCATCACTTTGGCTTTCACTGCTTTCCATTTCCGTGTCTCTTTAGCTCATGTAGAGAAGCATGAAGAACTAACTACCATAGGAAGCCCAGATTCCCATGCTGCCAGTGAAGGGCAGAAATCTGTAGGGATTTCCAAAACAACACGGAAAGGCAAAGATAAGGCTGCGGAGAAAGAGAAGTTGGCCAAGGAAAAGCAAACGCCTCGCTTTGAACCTCAGGTGGGTCCGATGCGATTCCCTTACTGAACAGACCCTGGTACCACTTGTCCCTCAGGACAGAGAGGGAGGCAGCAATAGGAAGAAATGAGAACTCACCATCCTAGACTCCAGAAGTGAGAGATCACTAACATTTGAAAGATCCTATTTCTTAGCTGTGTTGTTGAAGAACCCAAGTTTGGCTGGATCCACAGATTCATCTCTCAGCACCTTGACAGTTCGCTATCTGTCAAAGTTCGACACTGGGAAAGTTCTATCACCTCACTTTTGAAGCCATTTTAAAGAGTAAAGCTAAAACGCTAGGCTTCAAAAGTAAGAGAGAACTTTCCATCTGAGACTTAATTCTCATTAAAATACTAAGAAAATAAAGTAGGAAGCAAGGTCTTCTCGGTAATAATAAAACCAAATTTCAGTGAAAACTTATTCAATGGTTGCAACCTTCTCTTCCTCAGTTACATTATTTCAGATGGTTACATTACTAGTTACTCTTCCGCACTGCATTCTGCAAGCACACCAGTTTGAACCTTCAACTTGCCTGCTGGGGTCCTGGAAGATCGCACTTCCAGAGCCTGGTGACTCAAAGTCAGTTAACTATGAAAATCCTTTTTTTTCCCAAGTTGCTTTTGGTCATGGAATGTATCATATCAGCGGGACACCATACATGCCAGCTTATTAAATAAAAACTCTTGGAGAGAATTTGGCAGAGAGCAAGGGGCTCTCTCCCTCTCTGATTGTTCAGGAATGAACTTCTCATATGTAAAAGTCAAAACCCATTTCTGCTCTCTCCAGCCCATGCAATTGTTTCCATAGTCATTGAAGTAGCACTCACTTCTAGAGTGAATCTGTAGCGAATGCACTCAGGGGCAGAAATGATCAAGTGTCTTCTTTACAATTTTTGAAGACACCATGAGTCACCATAAGTATAATTTAAATTTTATTTAAAATTTTTTAAACAGTGTGTGTGCGCGCGCATACTCATAGGTACCATGGTGCACATGTGGAGGCCAGAGGACACAATGTGGGAGCCAGTTCTCTCTTTCTACCACGTTTGCCCTGGGGTTGGAACTCAGAGCCGCAGGTTTGGCAGCACAAGCACGCTTAACTGGCTAGATTTTATATCTAAGCCAACACAGCCCAGAGTCATGTGGGAAGTCAGTTGAATAATCGCCTATATCAGATTGACTTGTGGTCATGTCTGTGAGGAATCGTCTTCTTCAATGTTTGATGCAGGGTCCAGCCCCCTGAAGTTAGCAGCATCCCTAGGCGAGTGAGGCTTGGTTATATATGACAACGAGCTGAGCACGAGCCAGTAGGCAGCCTTCTTCTGTGGTTTTTGCTTCAGTTTATGCTTGAGCTACTTCCTGACTTCCTTTCAGTAATGGACCTCAAAATCTAATCCCAAAAAACCCTTTCTCTTCCAAGGTGCTTTCAGTGATCAGTCATCGCATTTTTCACATCCACAGGAAGAAAAAACCAAACTACAACACCCATCAGCCTAATTTAGACTTTACTGTGTATAATTTGAAGTTAAGATTGCATAAAGTGATGCGCATAAACGCTTGTGTTTCTTTCATGCGCATATGATACATATGAATGTGTGTGTTTGTGCACATATGTGTAGGTACATATGTGTTCATGTGCCTGTGGAAGCTCAGGATTAATGGTGGGAGTCTCTCTCAATCACTTTCCATTATGTTCACTGAGGCAAGGATTGGTAATTCATTGACATGGCTGCCCTAGCTAGCCAGTTTGCTCTGGGGATACTATCTTTACCTCTGAGCACTGGAATTCCAAGTGGGTTGCTGCGAACAGTCAGCATTGGAGCTCTGGGCTTCTGAATGCCACTCCTCACCCTTTCGAAGCAAGCATGGTTTATCTGCTGAGACATAGCCCCAATTCCGAAGGCACAAGTCATAATTATACAATCCATTGGCTTCCGCAAGTATATACACCGTGTAACTGAAGGTAAAAGTTGTAGACTACGTTCAGAAGCCATTGCGGCCCATTTTGTCACACCTGTACCAGAGCGCCAGAGAGAACTCGCCACTTGCTTTCAGTCACCACGCTACGTCTGCCTTTCACAGAAGTCAAACAAGTACCTCACCCAAGCGGAACTACTTTGTGTTATTCATTTTACTAAAATGCATGCCTGTAGGATTCTTCCACATGGTGGTGTACGACAGTCTTGATTTTTGTTCAGTGCTCAGCAGACAGCATAGGAACAGCTGTACGTTGGTCATTCACCAGCTGATAAACCTTCATGCTGTTTGCTTTATTTGCTATGGCTGCTGTGAAAATGAACACCGGGCACTCTAACATAAGTCTTGTGCAAATTATGATTTGATGTCTCGACGGTAAGTAGCTAAGAGTGAAATCACAGTTTAGGCAGTGAATCCTAGAACCCTCCTAGGAGAGAAAAGCATTCCTTTTACAAAACTTTTTTTCTCCCCCTAGCCAATACCCACTGCTCACTCTCAGCAAGAAGATCCAAACAAGCCCTACTGGGTTTTGAGGCTGGTTTCTGAACATAGTGACTCAGACTATGTGGATGTGAAAAAGGACACGGATCGGTCGGATGAAATACGAGCCATGAAGCAAGCTTGGGAGGCGACTGAACCAGGGAGGGCTATCAAGGTCCCGTGCCGGAAAGGCCGTTCTTATTCTTCCTGGGTAGACGTGGTCTGAGACGTGAGCCCTGTCTCAGCCACACGGGATTTCTCTTAGGTGTGGGATTTGGAATTGGATCAGATACGAGCTGAATTGTGACGTGAGGTGTGCCAAACTATGAGGCTCCTGCTCCACCCCCTCATTTTTACATAGCCGAGCAGGGCTGGATCCACAGGTGCCCTGAAAAGCCTAAAGTGAGAGCACGCAATGTTTAACGTGTTTTCCTACGAGGATCAGCTTTAGAATAAAAAGTGTGTGCTGCCCTCTGGTGGAATTTCAGTGCCTGTGTCACCTTTCTCTTAGGCAGTGGTTCTCAACCGTCCTAGTGCTGTGACCCCTTAGTAAGGCTCCTTACATTGTGGTGGCCCCCAATCATAAAAATATTTTCTTTGCTACTTTCATAACTGTAATTTTTCTACTATTGTTAACCATAATGCAAATATTATTGGAGATAGAGTTTGTCAAAGGGGTAGCGACCCACAGGTTGAGAACCACCACGTTATAGTGAAACAGGTATTTTACCTGCACTGTTCCTTTTCCTAATTCACAGTAAACGAGGCAGATAAAATAATTATTCTGAAACGGTTGGATTTAAGATAACATTCTTTGTATATTAGCTTAGCATGGTGGGTCGTGCTCTTTCTCTTCCTTGTTCTCTGTCGTAATCTACAGACAGATGAAATCACAGAGGGCTCTGAATTTTAGTTAGTTAGTGAGGAGTGGGCCTGGTCTAAACTACCTTATTTGTGTTTCCTCTTTAATCTTCTGTATTCTCTGAGCACATCAGCTTGCTTCCGTCCGCCCTGCTTGCTGCTTTTCAATGAGCACACAGGCTGACTGATGTCTGTCTTCCAGGCTGCACAGGCCCGTTTGAAGTACCTCAACCGGTTCATCAAGAAGCCATCTGATGTCCCCGGCCAAGAAACTTTGTCTGCAAGCCAGACTCAATTTAAAACCACAGATGAAGGTCAGTGGAGGCCACCCACCTTCCCAGGCATTTGGCAGGGCCTCCTTAGTGACAAGGAATTATTTCAAAGTTTCTGGTACTCAGGATGGTGAAAGGCCATGGGGCTTCACATCAGGACACAGATAGCCTTTTGATTATCAAACCGCTTGTACTTTCTCTTCTAAGACTCACATGCCCGTTCTCCACACATGAGCAGAGGTGATTTTCCCTACTTAAGCAAAGTTGAAGGATATGGTACGGTGGCACTCATCTGAAATCCCAGCATTTGGGAGGTAAGGCAGGAGGTTCAGAAGTTTGTGCTCACCTTCAGCTATAGAGTGGATTCAGGGCCAGCCTGGGCTACAGGAGAGTCTTGAAAAAGAAAAAAAAAAGATAAGGAAAAGATGGAAGCAGAGATGAAATGAGGTGATTACTCAGTGTGATGGTAGTCATGTGGAATCGGAGGCAGTCCTATTACTGCCATAAATCTGGCACCTTCTTAAGAAGAATAAAAAAATAATAAGAGTCATAATGAAGATAACTACTTATATGGAACATTTGTCATGGCTTGGAAACTTGCATTTCTTAACTTACAGTTGACCCTAGTGCCCAAAGGTTATCACTCCCAAGACCTACAGTGTCTATCAAAATGCACAGGCATTCTAGACCCTTCTACGACACGGTGATGTCTTTGCATTTAATCTATGCACATTTTCCTGCATGCTTTAAATTATCGTCATAATTCTTATAATCATAATTCAATCTAAGTGCTTATAAGTAGTTGTTATGCTATATAATTTAGAGAATATAAAGGCAAACAATGTGTATATGTATGTGTATATATATTTATGTATATGTGTATGTTCATCACCAGTAAAACTAACATAGAACTAACTACGCAGTAGATAACAAAATAACATTTTCAACTACATATTTCAAATTGTTTAGTACTTATTATGCTATGTGTTTGTGCATGTGCATGTGCATGCTGTAAGGATGGTCGCCATACTACACATATAGAGGGCGGACAACTTTGCTAGTCCGTTTTCTCCTCTACATGGACCCCAGGAGTTGAACTCAGATCACTAGACTTACATAGCAAGCATTACTTTACCTCGTGGGCATCTGTCATCCTTTAACCATATATGTTTAAAATTCTGTATTAATTCATTAATTTTTATTTTTTATGTTATGTATGTGTGTTTTTTTTCCTGCATGTATGTTTACATACCACATGTGTGTCTGGTGTTCAAGGAGGCCAGAAGACATCATCAGATCTCCTGAAACTAGAGCTATAGCCAGTTGCCATATGGGTGCTGAAATTCAAATATGGGTCTTCTAGAAAAGCACCTAGTGCTCTTAAACACTGAGCCATTTCTCCAGCCCTGCCTTAACAAACTCTTGATTAGTGGTTAGTTGACTAAATCCATGGATACAAAGCCCAGTGATACAGAAGACAAACTATATTTTATTTGGCATTTATCATCAACTAATTGATGTACTTCTTGATCTCCAAGGTAGAGAAAATCTCAATAATATTTCTACATTCATGAGAAACAAGAGACCCTGCAAACATGCAGACCTGGTCCTCCTTTGAACCATTTCAAAGGAGGTATGTCTTCTCATACATGCCCAACTATATCCAAGTACCACTGCTCTAAACTTATATGGAGGCAGAAGCAATTCACATCCCAAACGCTGCATTTCATTCAAATTAGAATATAATGCAAAGTAAATCACCTACAATGGATGAATAAATAGGAGAAGAGTGCATGGTTAGCATGAAATTTAGGGTTGGTCATTACAGTTTCTCCATGGCCTAGAAGTCACTGTTAGAATCACTACTAAAGAAAATCCTCCTAGCTTTAGGATCTTCACACGTAAGAACCCCCTTCAGTTTTATTTTAAGAAAATTTAATGCCAAGTCTTACTAGTCCCTTCCCAAAGAGAAGTGCCTTGCCTATGTACAGTGGTTCCAATACTTAAAACCTCACTTCTGTCAATATTGTCCCAGTTTCTAAAAGCTTCTGATTGTATGTGGCTTTCATATTCCAGGAGGTTGCCAGGCTCACCATACACTTATGCCTACAGTAGTCATATCATGCTTTGACATCCTGATGCTGCAGGTTAGACACTGCAAAGCTATGACATTGTGTCCTCCAAATCTGAGCTCCTAGAAACAAGCCTTGTTAGATTTGTTTTGCAAGTGACTTCGCGGAGTGCAAGTTATTCTTTTTCAGGAACGTATACATTATGCTATAGGAGAAGTAGCAGGAGGTGCTGGGAAAGACACAGACACCAAAGAAGTGCCACTACATGCAACAGGAAGTGCACCGTTGAAGAAAGAAGACAGCAAAGAAATGCCACCACCTGCAACAGGAGGTTTGCTTTGGAAGAAGTGGCAACTGTCCAAGAGCATCAAGGATCTGTCAAAGTCTACAGGCAGTGATAGCAAAATATCTGTAACAGGGAAGGAAGAGAAAGAGCAGAGTGCACCTAAGGAGACTGTTGGTGAGTTCTGATCTGGCTGGTAAGGTAAGGTGGACACTTGACTTTGAAACAGCAGTATACACAGATTATAACACACATGTGAAACTGGGGCTCCCAAAATAGAAAAAAAAGTGCATCTGTCACAGCTGGCACCACAGCATGGCTCCCCGGGATATTAATCTAGAGTTCTTTCATTGTAACAAGACCTATAGTAAATGCTGAAATTAGAAAAAAATACTATTGACTAAGAATTCTTTATCCAGTAAAAACCATTGTTAAAAACTTAAGTTAAAATGGGAGTACAGTTATAGTTTCGTGGTAGAACTCTTGCCTAGCACATGCGAAGTTCTAAGTTCAATTTAAAGCACTGAAAAAAAAAAAAGCAAACTTAAAAAAAGAGGAAGTGATTAAGAAAAAATAGGTACATCTTCCTGAAGACAAACACCAATAGATGTGAGTCTAGAACAGATGGTTTAAAATAAGTGTCTGGATTAAGATAAAATGACCCCAGAAAGTAATTCAGATCCACAAGAAGAGCTCATTATGTAGGTATATGTTTAAAGAAATCAGAATCCTATTTCCAAATTTTTAATTGATTTGAAAGTAATTGGAAAACTGTACTGGTTGGCTTCTGACACAAAAGCAATGTGCCAATAATCATACAAATGGTGGCTGAGGAAAAGGAGCTGTGTAAGAAAAATGTATTATCTCCTGCTTTCACAAATACCAATGTGATCCAAATAGTGGGAAATGCAAATGTTTATTATAAAAAACCATTCTCAAAGAAATGAAAATGGTAGCATAATATAGTGAAACCATCAAACATGGCCAAGGCTAAGAGGGGAGTCTTTAAGGATGAATGCCACCTTCAAAAAAGCACAAAGCTACTTTTGGAGCTGGAGTACTGAGAACAAAGCCAGCTCAAATTTAGAAGGGAAGAAGTAAAATCCAGAGCAGAAATGAATGAATTAGAGACTGAAAATCAAAATATGAATGAATACCTACACTGGACTTTAAAAAGGAGAGGGAGGACTCAAATAAGCAAAAATAGGATGTGGAAAGAAAGAAATTAAAATTAACAGCAGAGAAATACAAAAGTGGTGTTAGCGATTATTATGAACAACTGTTTGCCGGCAGTGACCTAAAACAGATAGGCAAGTTTCTGGACACTCAGCTTACAGAGATGATGAGGGCCTGGGCTGGGGGACAGCTCAGTAGGTAAAGTACTTGCTATGGAGCAGAAGGACCCGAGTTCAGGTCTGCCCCTCACGTGCATAGCAGCTTGGAAACATGTGGATCCCTGAGTTCACTGACCAGTGAGTCTACTGAAACAATGAGCTCCGGACTCAGCAAGTGACCATGTCTCCAAAGGTAAGGTGGACAGCCATAATGGAAGCCGCCTGTTGAAGAAGCTTCTGTATGCCTCCCATACACACACACACATACACACATACACACACACACACACACACACACCCCACACACACAATTTAAAATAAAACAAATCTGTAAAAGCCCTGACAAAGCAAATACAACAACACACTAAAAATATTATTCACTATGATCAAGTTGGATTCACACCAAGGATGTAAATATAATTCAAAAGATCACTAAATTGGATATGCCACAGAAACAGAATAAAGGGCAAGAACTCAGGGAGGCTGAGCCAAAGTCAGTCTGTCAATCAGAAACTTGGTCCTGTGATAACTAAGCAACCCATACAGGGTTTCACAGATCCATGTATGAGGATGAATACCTGGTGGCCTAATTCACTAGCTCTAGAAATTCTGTCTAGTTATATTTTGTCTGTAAACATTTTTTTTTTCTAATATTGGTAAGATTTGTTACTCTTCCTCTTGCCCAGTTGTTCTGGTAAGCCCTTGCAGACTATGTTGAATGAAAGTGATGAATGTAAGCATCCTTGTCTTATTCCAGACCTTAAAGATATCTTTTGACTTTTTTTTTCTGTTCAGTAATACTAGAATTGGTATCCATATGACCTATGTCTTACTTGAGAAATGCCCCATGAAGTAAGAAAAGGCAAGCAAAGGAGGCCATCAGGGAAGACGACATACTGTGCAGTGACAACACCATTACTTTCTGGAAAGCCATCAGTAGGATCAGTAGTTGAGTGGCGGTGAATGAGAGCAAAAGCTCCATTCGTGACTGGAGCCTTTCTGGGTCAGAGAATGTTCTCTCAATGATATGTCAATCCACGGCTCCATACAGTTATCCAAACCCATACAATATTCCCGACCTAGAGTAATCACTAAAGTAAACAATGGCGTTTGGGAGATGGTGGCCCTTGGGAAATATCAACAATGGGGGAAGTTGTGCATGCATTGGAGAAGGGTTAAACTGAGTAACTCCAATAACGCCGTGATTCCAAAACTACTCTTAGAAATAAGAATTGAAAACATAGAGAATGAAATGGAAAGATTTTCTTCTTTGTAATTACAACTTTTATCACGATCTTTTTTTTTATTTTATTGAGAATAAGAAAAAAAAAAGTTTCCGCCTCCTCCCAGCCTCCCATTTCCCTCCCCCTCCCCCCTCTCTTCTCCCCCTCCCCCCACTCCTCTCCCCCTCCCTCTCCTATCCAAAGAGCAGTCATGGTTCCCTGCCCTGTGGAAAGTCCAAGGTCCTCCCCCCTCCGTCCATGTCTAGGAAGGTGAACATCCAAACTGGCTAGGCTCCCACCAAGCCAGAACATGAAGTAGGATCAAAACCCCTTGCCATTGACCTTGGCTTCTCATCAGTCCTCATTGTTCGCCATGATCAGAGAGTCCGATTTTATCCCATGCTGTTTCAGTCACAGTCCAGCTGGCTTTGGTGAGCTCCCAATAGATCAGCCCCACTGTCTCAGTGGGTGGGTGCACCCCCCGTGGTCCTGACATCCTTGCTCGTGTTCTCCCTCCATCTGCTTCTCATTGGGACCTTGGGAGCTCAGTCCAGTGCTCCAGTGTGGGTCTCTGTCTCTATCTCCATCCATCACCAGATGAAGGTTCTATGGTGATATGAAAGATATTCGTCAGTAATGCTATAGGATAGGGTCAGTTCAGGTTTCCTATCCTCAGCTTCCCAAGGGACTAACTGGGGACCCACTAAACTCAGGAACACGACAAGGCTGCCCACTCTCGCCATACCTCTTCAATATAGTGCTTGAAGTTCTAGCAATAGCAATAAGACAACATAAGGGGATCAAGGGGATTCGAATTTTATCACGATCTTAATCACAGTCACTTTGGGTAGAGGGCTAGAGTTGGGTTAGTGAGATAAAGTACCTGCTTGCCATGTAAGCCTGACTATCTGAGTTCACTGCCTGCCACATTAAAGCCAGACGCGGTGTCATGCGTCTGTCTTCCTGGTGCTGCTGGAGATGGGAAGTAGGCATAGAACGGGTTGGAGGTTCGCTGGCCAGCTGGCCGTAGTGTGATGTACAGCAGCAGCAATAAGAGAAATCCCGCTTCACCAAGGTTGAAGGTGAGAGCTGACTCCCCAAAGCCATTCTCTGCTCCCCGCCCCCACTCCGCGCATGCACCCTATGCATGCTAGCACATCAAAAGAAAGAAAGAAACAAATAAAAACTTACTGTGGTTTGAAAATCCCTTAAGAGGTTAACTGCCATTATTTTACCTCGTGACCCAACTCATTCCTGCTTATAGGAGATGTTTAGGAAACAAACCTAGGTTGACCAATGTAGACTAATGGCTCGCATGCCGGAGCTTCTGGGGGAAGGGACACTCTGACTATAGAAGGACAGGAACCGGTCTGAATTATGCAAATGTCTTAAAACTGGGTTTTTATGGTGATCCAAGAACCTACTAGATTTATTTTAAAAGTATTGCATGTATCCTTCAGATGAGGTAGGTTTTTTTTTGTTTGTTTTGCTTGAAAATGATGCTTTCTTTTTATTTTAAAGACATAGTGGTCTGGAAAAGTCAAAAGGTCATTATCATCCAAAGGCTAAAATTCTTTATTAAATCTGCTCATGTGGCTCCCTGTGGGTGCATGGAGTAAAAGTTGGTCCTTTGATCTTCAGTGTATTCATTTTATATATTGTTCAATCCAGAGGAAGGTGTAATAACGCGTCTTACGTACATTTAAATTCCAACTCCCATAGTGCTCAGCATGATTTTCAGACATTTTTCAAGCTCTTTCAATTTTGAATCATTTAATTTGCTTACAATGAAATTTTGTAATTTAAATAAGAGGCTATTTTCCTCCCTCATTTAACTGCAAATAGGAAAGAATTTGTTACTATTCTGATGTTGCATATTCATATTTTTACATCTTTTACTTAGCTATAGACAAATTTACACAAAAGGATAAATATGAAATAAAATTCATAAGTGTTTTTCAAAAAATAATAGCAAAAGTACAGGGCTGTTTCTTAGCAGAAAGCATTGTTTTCAACCAGAAGGAAATATAATAGCTATTTAGCTATTTACTTCTGGAAGCCTGTGTTTGCTTTCCAACAGTATCCCGTCCACGATCTCAGACAGTTCTGGAAACGTCTCCACGACTCATTCGAAAAGCACTAGAATTTGTGGACTTCAGTCATTATGTACGGTGAGTTTTTAGCAAAAATGATTAATGCAGACAAGTGTGTTCATAAAATGTTAGATATAGCCCCAATTGGTAATTGCTAAGTAACTGAAAAGTTGAAATTAAATGCTTAATATATCTTCATTTTGTTTGTCTTTAAAGCTACAAGATTATTCATCTTATATTTCTCAAATATTTTATTACATTATCAACTCATTTAAGTGACTTTTGTAAAAAATTAATCTGAACCTACATAAAGTTCTCATACTACCCACGACTATTATTTAATGAAGTTACATTTTCTTTAGAACTTAATAATAGGATTAATAGAGCCTGTTGTGCATGTTTTTGTTTGAGAATGTCATCACTCTTGTGAAATTGATAAATTTAGATGTAAAACCCACACAATTCTCATAGTTTTGGAACCAGTTTCATAGTCACCTTATCTAATGATTTATCTGATACTTCCCATAATATTTTCTAAAATATCAATGAGTACCTAACCCAATTTTTAAAAATTAATCTTTTATTCCACTAACTCTCATGTTTGGTTTGATTCAGCCCAGCTCACTGTTAACACAATTCTAAATTAATTTGTATTCTGAAGTATTATTTACTTTCAAACTCTCAAAAATGATGCTCTTATTTCATCTGACATTTTATATCAAGGAAAACAAGTGACGAGGCTGTGTTGCAAACAGAGGAACTGAACAAGCAGCAAGCAATGCAGAAGGCAGAAGAAATCCACCAGTTCCGGCAGTATAGGTCCCGAATCCTTAGCGTCAGAGACATTGATCAGGAAGAACGTCTGAAGCTAAAGGATCATGTTCTAGAAACATATGGAGAGATGCGGGTAAGTCTAGCAGCACCTCTGACCACATCTGTCAGGTTCCTTGGTAACAGGAAAAAGAAATCAAAGTTGCACATATGAGTAGAAAGAATTCATAGTATCCGACTCGAAAGTTCATCACCTCCCAGAAAGGCTGGGCATCCATCCATGTATCTCCTTTCACTCACCGCCTCCTTTAATCCCACTAGCCTATCATAATAGGAATCTATCTTAAGATGGAACGAATGTGAGAGAGGACGAGACACTGTTTGTGCATGTATAAAATTACAGGGTGAGCACCCGTGACCCAATGCTGGCTGTGGAAAATGCTTTAGAATCTGCCTGTTTACTCATAGCATCTTCGCAGGATATCCCACAAGCCCAGCAGGCCGGCACCACGGATATTATGAAGTGAAAACAAAATGCGACAATTGATAATTAGGCTTAAAGTTACAGATCAAAACCACAACTTTTCACTGTGGTAACCATTATCTCTGTGCCTCCTGCCCCCCTGCTCCCCCCTCCCTGCCACACACACACATACACACATCTGTAGCAGTGTAGAGGAGTTTTATGAAGACACCTCCAAAGAAAAGTTTTCTATGCAGTGGGAGACAGGTTAATTGAAGATAAGACTATGACAGAAATGGAAAGATGCAGTAAATGTGGAAGAATGACTTCCATCTCTGATGACAGAGACTTATTGCTCTCTTCTCACTCCCCTAACATATATACACACACACAAATACACTCAAACATGCTCACACAAACACACACTCATACACTCACACACTGCACTGACATACAGACACACTCTTACACATACTACACCATACTCTTACACACAGAGATATAGGCAGACACATATATATGCATGTGCACATGGATGCGTGCACATGCACACACACACATGCGCACATACACAGACAGAGAGCTATAGAACTTTCTAAGTATTTTAGCCATAGTAATACTGGATTCTCCACCACAGTATTGCTTACTGATGTGGAGGAATCTGCTCGTTAGATATCTCTTTGTTTTGTTCAATAGGCATTTCAAACAAAAATCTCCAAATATTAATTGTAGCAATTTTAGCCCTCTCTCTCATTTCAGGACAAACATGTTACTTCACCATTGTCATCTTAGGAATTGACAATCTCAACTTCTCTTGTTCAGAGCAGAAACCTTTGAGACAGCCCTGCCTGTCAGTCTTCACCAGTGATCCACTATCAAAGCCCACGTAGTCTACTATGAGAATCTATTGGAAGCTCCGCTGCCGCCACTCTCTCTATATCCAGTACCCCAGTGCAGACCATTGTGGTTTCTGGTCAGGGTCTTTCTACAGATCCCTCATTGATCTAGTTAGCTACTTCCACCTTTGTCGTTCTTTGATGTAGTCTGTCCTTAGCAGCCAGAGGGCTCTGTCATTCAGGATAAATTATCTCCTTCTGTGGTAACAAACAATCTCACCATTCCAGTGACTTATGCAGGATCTGCTAAGCTTGTTTTCTTTAAAGGGGGGTGAAATTTTTTCCTCTGTGGGATCTTTGACTGTTTATCTACTTGTCCATCATATCTACTGCTTCTAGTTACCTCATCTTACCAATATTAACACATAATCAATGTTAATACTTAACTAAATGAGAATACACCAAATAAACAATACTTTATTAAAACAAAGCAAAACAAAACAGGCAATAGTCAGATTTGCTCCAGAGACTTGAGCTCACCAAGCCCTGGAGTTTCTTATGTCTAATGCAGTGCAGTGGGTTCCGCTAATGTCTAAGATACTGAATGAGGCTGGAAGAGATCATTTGTGGAAACTCTGCTGTGACCACATTGAACTGAGCATGGCAGTTGGGTCATGCCACGTCTGTCCAGAATAGCAGTTATTTCCATTCAAATTGTATTGGTTAAAGAAATCACACGTTTACTAAGAGCTTCAAAGATGGAGTCAACTTTGGTCGATTGTCCAACATAAAGAACTTTAAAACAATTACCTGGTTGCTGTTACATTGTTATAGTAAAGTTATCAATCTAATATGGAGGGCCATGTTACCTTGAGCCTGAAAAAGAATGGGGAAATATTTTATTGATTGCACTAATGGTATGATCATGCCTGGTTTTGATTTTTTAAGTTATTTTCCTATTTTTAAGTTACTTCCTTATTGTTTAAAAATGAAAGCTTAATATATTTATAATAAAATATGAATGCATTTTAAGCCTATCTCTCCTAGAGAACAGACTGTAGATAAAAACAGCCTCGGTTCAGGTTTGTTCTTATACTTTCAAAAGGAAATAAAAGGAATTGTGTTTCATAAATGAATCGGAATCAATGAATGACGTTAAATCACACAGATTCAATATAACATAATACATTATCAGAAATAGGGAGTTTCAAGGTTATGGACCTAATTTCTGTGTTTAGAAGCCAAGCTATTGCGACAGATGAGGATGTGTAGAGAAGAAATATTAACTGGGACTCTGAGTTCAGAGCCCAGTCATTCAAATGTGGGGTACAAATAAACACCCTCATTTTGACTGAAGCCTTTTTAAGAGAAACCCAAGAATAATACATTTCTTATCAAGCGGGAGAGAATAGCTCTCTCAAAACCCCTCAGAAGTTTACTGACATGTGTTCAACTGACTTGGTACACATCCTTAAGATGTCTGTATCTTGCTCACTCACTCTTTCCAATATGCACATACTGCTATCTTATGCCAGGGGGCTTTGCTCTAGGAATCCATTTTTATGGAAGTTATAGTAAGTTTATTCCATCAAATGCATTGTGAAGTCTGATTCTGGCATCCAGCTATTCCAGCTTCTCAGTAAAATCATGCCCATTGCAGAACAGTGGGGAAAACCCTCATAGAAATTAGCATGAAGAGAAAGCTGACATTTATAGAAAGTTTTCTTTATTCCAGTATTGATCCATTAATCCTTATTATTCCACGGTATTGAGTTTGAAGAAGTCAACAACAGTGAGGCCTTCTCCACATTCAGAGAGGAAGGAGATGAGGAAGCAGCAGGAGGTCCTGAGATGGACAGATAGCGAGACTGAGGATGAGGCACTAATGTGACATCCGGTGAGCCCAGAGAGGTCAGCTGACTGCAGAAGAGACGGTTAAGTAGGAACAGAATCAAGAACTGATGTTGAATGTAGCTACACACTGGTGGCCGGTGTGCTAGATAGTACTGTTATCTACCATGCTGAGAATGAAAGAAAGATAGCAGGCTAACTGTTCTTTACTGCAGCACAACCCTGGTGTATCTTGTCAGAGTTAGAGCACAGGTGGGGCCTAGTAATCTCCCGAGCACAACTGCTGTGTGAGGGGCAGCTGGATTCTGAACTCATCTAAGGCAAAGTTCCACAACCAGAATCTCTACCAATGTCTCTGCCCTTTGTTTTTCACTTGCCTTGTATCACATATTCCTAAACGTTCAAGGACAAACCTCGCTCCAATCTTCAGTGAGTTTCCCCATTAATGTGTTAGCTTGAGGACAGGATAAAGAAAACGTATTTATTCTCCTGCTGCTTGTGCATCATTATCAGTGAGACTGATTGGCTTGGGTTTGTTTTGGAATAGGATTCAGTAGATGAAGCCCGGCAGAAGATCTTTGACATCCGGGAAGAATACAGAAACAAGTTACTGGAGGCTGAGCGCTTAAGGCTGGAGGCTTTGGCAGCCCAGGAGGCTGCAATGAAGGCGGAGTCAGAGAAGAAGTCTCCAGTTTCTGACTCACAGAAGAAGAAGAAGCCGGGAAAGAAAAAGTGACCGAGAGGTCCTGTGGCACTCTCTTCTGTAGTGGAAGGAGTGTTGAAGGCACTACCACGTTGCCTTTTGCTAAAACACAGAACAACTGAAACTGGAGAAAACGGTTCCCACTCAGTTTCTTCATTTAAATGTTCACTGGTGTCTCAGATGTTCTAATTTCACTAAAATTGCTTTTAAAAAGGTTTAGATTGTAAATAAAATTGTGTTACATTTCGAATATTTTGTATTAAATTTATCTGTGTGTGTGTGTGTGTGTGTAAGTGTGCACACCCACTGATATACATTTAGGGGTCAGAGACTCTTTTGGGGGGTCTGTCTCTCCTTCCACCTTGTTTGAGGATGGTATCTAGTTGCTATACGCCAAGCTTGTTAGTCCACAGGCTTCTAGGTGAGATAATTCTGTCCTCACTCCCCATCTCACCATATGAACACCGGGATTGCCATGTGCTAACAAACATGGCATACATATATTTCAGGAATTCCTACTCAAGTCATAGACTCCTGTAGCCACTGGTTTGGATCCACTGATACATCTTCCCAGCCCTGAATTTTAAATATTTTTATTTTTAATTATGTTTATATGTGTTTGTGTGTATGTCTGCATAAATGATCCACCTTCAGAGGCCAGAAGATTGCATCAGATTGCCTGGTGCTATGTGCCGCCCCTTGTGGGTTCTGGGAGGTGATCTCAGGTGGTCTACAAACACAGCAAGCACTCTTAAAGGCTAAGCCATCTCTCCAGGCCCCTAAATTTTAATTGGTAGCAAAAGAAGATCCTAAATGGGTCAAGAGGGTTATCTTTGAAAAAAATGAATGAAAATAAGTATTCATTGTTTATTTCAAAAGTTTTAGAAGGACTCTTCATAATTGTACTATTTTTAATGCTGAAATTTAGTACGTTATTAAGTAAAATGTTTCTAGTGCAACTGACAAGGTGTCAAGAATCATAGTGAGCATGATGACCTGGCAGAAGCCACAAACGCAACCCTCTGTGATCTGTTGTGGGACAATGATCTGTACCCTGTCCCTTGTATTTTAAATCAACACTGATTGGCCAGTGACCAGGCAGGAAGTGGAGGTGGGGCAAAGAGAATTCTGGGAAGGGGAAAGTTCAGTTTGCAGTTGTCACTCAGACAAAGAGCAAACAAGATGTGACTGCCTCGCCAGAAAAAGGTACCAAGTCATGTGGCTAACATAGACAAAAATTATAGGTTAATATAGGTTATAAGAGTTAATAAGAAGCCTGATATACTAGGCCAATCAGAATTTATCTAAAATACAAGTGACAAGGTACAGACCCCTGTCCCACAGCACTCTCAGTCGGTAGAGCATGAGATTCTTAATCTTAATGGAGCTTCAGACCCATCTGGTGAGAATGGACCACTGAGGTTAGGAGAGCCATTGCAGCAGCTAGGATCTGCATGGAAACATTATTCTCTTTGTCTATACACTGACTGATTCTTTTCTTTTTTATATTTATTATTTATTTACTTATTTTTACTTTTTACTAGGGTGTCGTAGGAGCCTACTCGTTCATTCCTGGCTGCTCAGACCTGAAATAATCACCCAGAAACTGTATTAATTAAATCACTGCTTGACTCTTGTTACTTACTGGCTAGCTTTTACATCTAGAATTAGTGCATTTCTATTTTTTTTATTTTAGTATGAGGCTTGTGGCTTACCGGCAAGTTTCAGCGGTTGCTTGTGTCTTTCCCCTCTGGGAGCTCCATGGCATCTTCCTGATTCTGCCTTCTTTTATAATAGGAGGAGTGGGCTGCTTGTCATCCCGGCCACTTGGCGATCTTATACCTGAAATAATCATACAGAAACTGTATTCATTTAAACACTGCATGGCCCATTAGCTCTAACTTGTTATTGGCTATTTTTTTTTACCCATGATAAAGCTTTATTGAAATTGGTCACAGTAAAGAATTTAACAATTATAATAGAAAACAGAAAAATTATGATAATGAATTATAATAATTCTATAAGATGATGGTTTCTCCTGAAATATTATTTTGCACAGTCACCTCTTTGCTTAGTGGGATTGTTTTGAGTTTGGTTTGGTATATTCTAATTGCCAGACTGCCACTCTTTTCCTTTAGATCCACTATTTAAAATAAGACTAACCAGAACACACAATGGAAAGCCATGACAAGTGAGTACCACTCACTTGAGCCCAAAACTCCTCCATGCAGTTAGTCTGTCTCCCCAGTTTGTTTCAGAGATTTCTGTTTCAGATTCCTCAGTGTTGGGATTATGGCAGGCTATCTTGACTTTACAACATTTATGTGAATTCTGGTGGTCCAAACTTTGGCTTTCTTGCCTGTGCAACAGGCATGTTTGCACACCGAGCCACACCCAACTTCTCAAATGAGTTCTTAGTTACAAGTTGTTCTTCAATAGCAGAACTGAAAACCAACAACAACAAAGAATGAAATGCCAGGAATGCTAATTTTTACATCTTAATTTAATCCATGTCTATTAATCTGTATATTGCCATGTAACCGTGGCTTACTGGCAAGATTCTAACCAGTGTCCATCTCAGGCAGGAGATCCATGGTGGCTTTCACTCTGCCCTTCTTTCCAGCATTTAGTTCTGTCTTCTCTGCCTACCTAAGTATTGTCCTATCAACTAGGCCAAGGCAGTTTCTTTATTCATTATCCAATGAAAGCAACACACAAACAAAAGGAAATCCTACACCATTCTTTCTCCCAGCATTCAGTTTAGTTTTCCCTGCCTAGTTCTACTCTGCCCTATCACAGGCCAAGGAAGACTCTTTATTCATTAACCATGGGCCTGAAATGCATATACAATTATTTAAAATCAGCATAGTAATTATCACTTTCATAAAGAAAGCAAAATGATTTCATTAGTGTTCCTTTCCAAGTGGTTTTTCTGATCTGTTTTGTTTTAATTTGGCTGGAATTTCATGGTAACACAAGTGGAAGAAAAATTGTTCATGAGACGTGCTGATGTTTGCCCGACTGTGATGTGACTTAAAGGCTCAGGTGAGAAGCTGAGTAATTCAGCATCTTGAGCCATCCTGGCCAATGAGGATGTAAAACCAAGAAAGGCAAAGAGAAGTTTGCTGTTGAGGGTAAAGTCACTTCAGCCCCAGCTTTATTAAACTTTACTGTGTAAATTTGAAAAAGTGTGCACGTGCGTGTGTGTGTGTGTGTGTGTGTGTGTGTGTGTGTGTGCGTGCAAGCGCTGATGTTGTAGGGTGGCCTCATGCCACGGAGCTTCTGTAGAGATCAGAGGACAACTTTGTCAGTTGGATCTTTTTTCCACCATTACTGGTGTTCTCAGATGAACAGAGATGTCCAGGCTTGAATAGCTTGTGCCTTTACACCCTGAGGCCCCTTGTCGGCCCACTGAGGCCTCTTGTTGACCCACTGAGGCCTCTTGCTGACCCACTGAGGGCTCCTGTTGGCCTACTGAGTTCTCTTGTCAAGCCAGAGCCCTCTCATCAGTCCACTGTAGATTTGATTTTTCATGAACTAGACAGTGAATAGAAGCTATGATTTTGTAAATCACCAGAGTCGCAGCCTTCTTTCAGTTCCCTCACAGTCTTCCCTTTACACTTCTCCCTCCCATTCACCCTCCTTTCCATAGTTGCTAGGAGACATGCACTTACTTACACTTCAAGGGAAGATCTCTTGCTTTATATAGCTTTGTACTTCTTTCCCTGGGGAATGTTTTTTTAAAAAAAGATTTACTTATTTTTCTTTCATGCATATGTGTGTTTTTCCTGCAAGTACGTAAGTGTACTCCATGCATGCCTAGTTCTCAACAAGGCCAGAAGAGGACATCACATTCCCCCAAGACTGGAGTAATAAATGGTTGTGAGCTGCTATGCCAGTGCTGGGAATTGAAAACAAAGAGAAATATGAGAAAGTGATAAGGGTTAATAGATGACCAGGATTTACACCATCCATAGAGAAAACACTTTTATATTAAAATGAAAAGGCCTATTTTACCTTGTGGCTCCAATTTAGAGACCCATCTCAGATAGCTGCATGAATGTGGAAAGAGAACCTGAACTAGACCCATAAAATGTGGCCAACCAAGACCAACCCAGATCTTCCAAGAGTTAGCAGCGTGCTCTTGGCACTGGGGAGTTGTAGGCTGCAAGCCAGCTAGCTGCCTGCTGCTGTGCCTCTCCTCTGTCGCCATGGATTCCTATGGCTCTGGAACCTTCTCAGACTACGCGCTCTTCCTTAAATTGCATTTGATCATGGTGCTTTGTCCCAGCTATAGGAGTAACTAATAAATTCACCTTCATTTAACCCTTTTAGACAGGTCTCTCTAAAGTGCTTGGGCTGTCCTTGAGCTTCTGATCTTCACGTTTCAGCTTCCTGAATAGTTGGACTGGGGAACCGGGCCTAGCTCTTTTCTTTCTGTAATACTATCAGCTTGGAACCGTTTGGGGAGTTGTGGTTTACTCTTAAGAAAATATTTAAGAATAAGGTTATAGCACAGGAACTTAAGAGCACACCAAACATTAAACACTCAGGTAAAATGTTCTGAAGCGGTAATACAGACATAAATGACCAACGAGCCACATCCAGTAAATGCTTATTTCCCATCTGAGCTGTGTTCCTGCATAAAGCAAACTGCCTCCTGGGTTCAGACAAGCGTTTCCACATTTCCATCTGTCCCACAGCTAATTCCAGTGTACACAGTGCAGCATGTAATCAACTTTTAAATATATACTCTCATTTAAAATATTAACATCGGGATATCATTTTAACACCAAATGAACTCATTTGATTTTTAAATGAAAGCATTATTACTTTAAAACAATCATACAAAATTAGCACAGATTTTCAAAATCGTTATAATAAAAAGTTAGTAAGTAAGCTATCACTGTGAAAGGTAAATCCACTATTCTGGTAAATTACACAGTAGATATAGCATGCAGTAGACAAGCTACCAACTATTTAACTAGTCCCCTACAAAATTTTTAATTTTTTTTGTTTTTAAGTAATATTTTTATAGATTACTTGGGGATTTTACATAATGTACCCTGATCACACATTCTACTTTTCTCATGTCTGCCCCTTACCCTTCTGACCTCCTCCACAAAAAGGTTTGAAGATTATCCGTCTAATTTAAATATATCTGTATATCTAGAAAACCTAACTAACATGACTACAAGCTTGACTATTATAGATAACTATCTATTAGCTTATATTTCTTAATTATACTTTACAATTTTAAATGAGCTACATAAACACAATACCTTAATCAAGAGCAGAAATATGCAGATAATAAAATTGACCTTAAATTTGTATCAATAAACCAAGATCCACACCAATGCAAAGTATCCATCTCTATAGCATAAATGTAAATACATGTTTATAAATAATTATTTAGAAAATTTGGGCATTGTTGTCTAGACTACTTCCTGCTGATTGGGGGCACTGTTAATCAGGTCTGTCACTGGGTATCTTGTGTGGTAGGTCCATCTCAGCCAGCAGTCCTGAAGCTGTCATGGACATTGGACCATCTGGGCCTTTGTTTCAGGGGGTCTTGTTTGATTAAACCATATTATCTTGTAGAATATAGAAATATAGAATATCTTGAAAGAGACAGAGTAAGGCAGTTATAGAAAAAGTAATAGATTTAAAACAAGCCATGTAAAGATGGAATATGCACAGAGAGTCTTGATTATGTATATTATTATGTTTTCTTTGCCTCTCCCACAGAATGCATACATAGGTTGACGCTTGAGGATGTTATTTTGCTGCACGTAAAAGTTCCCCTTTTACGCAGAAAATTCTCTTCTCACACAGTGCAAGATGGGAACTAGTGTCCCAAGAAGTGAAAAAAATGCCAGACCAGTCGCCATTTCCCGGATCTTCCAATAGAGGGCACCAGGGACCGGCGCACAGGCTGAGCCGCCTCCCCAGGGAGATTATGCAATGATGAGGAAGCAGGCTCCAGGGACAGAGATGGCTGATGCAGGAGAAGAACCAACTGAGGCCCAAGAGAGTAGTCCCCAGAGGACAGGACGGCTGTCGGGAATCTTTTCCCTTCCACGAAACCCTGAAAACTGCTTAGTTGTTTTTCTGGTTGATTTGTGGCTGCTTACAGCTGTCAGCTGCCTGTGAACTGAGAGACACTAGCTCAGTGCTGGCGTCTGTTTTCTAAGGAGACCTCTCCGAATTCATTTTTTTTTTCTTTTTCTTTTTGAATTCCTTTTTTTTTTCTAAGACTAAATAATAACAGTTATTAAAGACAGCATCCCCTGCACTGCTCATTTATGCCTTCAGGCTGTTAGAGGCTGGGCAAATGCTATGTAGCTTTTCCTACACGATGTATTTTTTATTTCTTCCTCCCATCTGCTTTAAGTGGTCCTGCCTAGCCTCTTGTATCAGCCTCCCCACTGAGTTAAACACAGCTTGTTAGACAGCCAGGGAGGGAAGAAGAGAAGCACAGGACGCCAGTCTCTTCAAATGTCCCCCAGTATATTCCACTTATCTACTCTGGAGAGAGACGCGTGCGCCCGTGTTCAGAGCGTCAGGAGTCTGAGCATGGAGATTTCTTCAATTCATCTTCCTCTCGCTGCCTAATTCTGCTTAGGACTTTGTGTTGCTCTGCTTTTAATTTCCTTCAAATCTATCAGTGATCTGGAGGATAAAGGATTCTGGTAAAGCAGGAGATGAAGACGCGGCATTCTCTCTGAGTAGGGAAATGGGCTGCTAGCTGGTGCCTTTTATTACATCATAAGGAAAAGCCATAAATTACTTCTAAGAGAAGTTAAAATATCAAAACCAGGCTTGCTGCATAGATGACTGCGGGGAATTGGCCTGGAGTAGAAAGAGAAATGTACTTATGATCCCTTAGCTCAAAAGTCATGACATACATGATGGCATTTTTATAACATTGCACACACGGTGCTCTAAAGTGTTATATTATTAATAGTGGCTAAAATACATTGTTTCCTTCCCGAAAAAAAATAGCCATATTTCAGATATTTTCATATTAGTCCTCATCATGTATAATGTAAGTGCAGCAAGATATACCCAGTTAATCCAGTAAGGAAGGACAAGCCGCTGGTCTTCTTATTTTTAGTATTTGCTCCTGAAGACATTCACTAAGTTACTACATTTTGAACACTTTGGTAGTCCTGCCTCCCGCTGCAGGGCGTTGGGGCAGGAGACACTAGAAGAGAAACCGAGGAACGATGGATATTTTAATATACTCAGCGTATGTCTGCAAATGCTTTACTAAAAGCATGGTGCCAGTTCGTATTCTAACTAATTGTGGGCCAGTGCTTTGTAGGTTGCCAGAGAAGTCTCCCATTGCTGTGACTAGCATTCTTAGCCGTGTCTTTTTCTCTGGGATTTCTCAGATATTCTGTAAGGATCTAAGGAATGGGAACCTACAAAAACAAGCAAGCAAGCAAGTAAACAAATAAACAAACAAACAAAAACCCCTGCAAGTAGAAAACAGGGAACATGGGGGACCTGGAGGCCGCCTGTGGCAGTGGAGGTACTTAAGATTTGCTAAGATCATGTCTCTTGCATACAGTGATGCTTTTATGGGCACCTGAACATGTAGGAGACTGATTGCTTCCCTAGAATCTTCAAGGGGATGGCCTTAGGTAGCTTTTGGGATGAGATTGGTGGAATAGGGGTGAGAAGCCCATCAAAGGGTTTGACAGCCTTGTCACAAGACACTGGTAATTTCCCTTGCCCTCCACCATGTGACCACACCTTGAAAAGTCACCATCTGTGACCCAGAAAGTGGTTTCAGTAGAGTTAGCAAACTGGTCAGTGCCTTAATTTTGGTCTTTGTGGTCTCTGTGAGAAGTACATCCTTGCTTTATGGTGGCATTTTATGACAGTAGCTCAAATGAGTCTACAGCCATTGAAGTTGGAGAGGAGATGGCCCCATGGACTCAAGCTAGAGTGATATTTGAAGTTGATCACTCACCAGTGATGCTTATAAGAGTGATGACTTTCCCAAGATCTAAGCAAAAGAATGCTGAGGACGTTTGGTCTGAGGTGGAATTACAGCTTGGAGGAGGAGATGGAGTTTGACAAGTATATCACCCTATGACTCAAGCCCAAAAGTGTGCTTCACGTATGGGTGGATTCGTGTCACTTGTGTCTGTAACTACATATCTTTGTAGATGCTACTTCCCTTATTTTAGTTCATATGGAAGCCACAGGAAGCTGTGCGAGGAAGAGGCCGTTAGGAAGCAGCTATGCATTGGGGAGGCAACTCCATTTGCTCAAGGACCAATTTGCTGAAAAACAATTTGCCAGAAACCTAATTTACAAAGTTTTAAGAAAGCTTAAGAAGTTTGACTTTCAGGCTTGTCCCGTGCTTTGCCTGGCTCCCGTCTGCAAGGCTTACTCAGGCTATTTTGTTACAAAGGCAAAGTCAAGTTCAGAGGCAGGTACAAGAATAGACAGAAGTAAGGGCAGAAATTAAACTAAAGCTTATGCACAAAACCTTCAGTGAGTCAGGAAATTGGTCATTTCTTCAAGTTAATTTTAGCAAACTGGCTTTTTAACAAATTGGCTCCCATCCCATTTTGGTACTATCTTCCAGAAATACCCCTTTTGCTTTCTCTAGTTCTTCCACATCCAATGTACTTTACCTGATCCTTGATACTGCGCCATTCCTAAGAATATCCCCAACATTCAACCTTTGACATACAACATAAAGATTTAACCACCAGCTGGCTAGCCTGAATGTAGACTCTGAGAAGAACTGAGTCAAACCATTTGAGTATTCAAAGAGCCTGAAGCTGAGACAAGGAGATTTACATGGGCTATTTTGGAATAATAATTTCCAAAGAAAAACACTAATAATAAGAATATCATCAGTTCACGATTAAATAGACAGCTGTGCAGATGTTTTTGGAGAAGTACTTTTTGTGTGTGTGAAATTTTGGTCTGGTTATTGTGTGTGCTTTTCTTTTCTTTGGGATTTGCTGCTGTGAGATCATCTTTTGTCAATCCCACATTGCACAGAGGACTCATCTCCAAAATATACAAAGAACTCAAGAAACTTGACATCAAAAGAACAAAGAATCCAATAAAAAAAAGGGGGAGGGGTATACAGACCAAAACAGAGGTCTCTCAACAGATGAATCTCCAATGGCTAAAAGACACTTAAGAAAATGCCCAACATCCTTCACCATCAGAGAAATGAGTGACCAATATCAAAAACACTGATGACAGCTGTGGGGTAAAGGGAACACTCCTCCATTGCTGTTGGGAGTGAAAACTTGTATAGATGCTTTGGAAATCAGTATGACAATTTCTCAGAAAATTAAGAAACAATTTACGTCAAGACCCAGCAATACCACTTCTGGGTATATACCCAAAGGAAGCTCATTCATACCATATGGACGTATGCTCAACTATGATCATAGCAGCATTATTTGTCATAGCTAGAACCTGGAAACAACCTAGATGTCCCTCAACCAAACAATGGATAAAGAAAATGTGATACATTTACACAATGGAGTATTACACAGTGGTAAAAAAAATAATAACATTTTGAAATTTGCATGCAAATGGATGAAGAACCATATTGAATGAGGTAAACCAGACCCAGAAATACAACTCATAAGTGGCTTTTAGACATAAAGCAAAGAAAAAAAAAACAGGCTACAGTCCACAACCCCAGAGAACTCAGACAAGAAAGCAGGTCCTAAGAGACACACACATGGATCTAAATAGGAAGGAGAAAAAGACAAGCTCTCCTGAGTAGATTGGGAGTATGGGGGTTATAAGAGATGGTAGAAGGGTAGAGGAGGAAGGCAACTTAAAAAAAGAAAGAAATTAACTACAAAAAAAGATTTTGGTCTGGAAGTCTTTTGTGAATAGACTTGTTTTAGATTTAAAAAATGCTCAGGCATGAGATTACCTCCTTTGTGGCTTCTGGAGTTAGTTTAGTCATTTTTGTTGTTAAGACTTCACGAAAGTGACTCCATTTTGATTCTAACATTTATGTGTATGACGTCACCATGGCAATAGCCTGTTGGAAATGAGCTCACTAATCTTTCTAACCTCTGTCTACAGCTGTGGGTCTGAGAGAGCGTAACTGTAGCATGGAGGATGCAGATCACATTCCCCTCACTACACACCTTTCCCTACAATGCTTTCATGCCCGTCAGCTCCTCATCAACACTGAGTAAATTAAGTCACAAAAAAGGACACTCCCTCTTATTTCTTCTATTTCTGATGTGATTTGTTAAGAATTTGATCCACTTTGGGGAAAAAAGAATTCAAAATTTGGTGCTCAGAATGAGGGGATAGACAGGGAATGACTACTGCGAGCTGCTTCCTCCCAGGTTCTAGGCATTTTCCTAGTTTAGCATTAGATCTGAACCTCATTCATCTTTTGTGTTGCAGCCATGGAAGATACTAGACTTCGGGGAGAATTAGAGAAAGTAGGGAATGGCAAGAAAAACAAACCTGAGATAAAAGTTATCTTTCCGCATATTGAGTCATGGCAGAAACCCATTATATTTTTATTATTTGTTATGCACCATTGTGGTTCTTAGGGAACATCAAGTTCACTATACTTCCAGCGTGTAAGGGGAGAAAAATCTATTTATAGAAATTTAACACAGTGTTCATGTATTAAATGCTAAGGTCTCAAGTTGATCATAAGCTAAACCAGGACAATAAATATCTCAGCAGACGTGGTGTGGGAATTTAGATTGTGATTAAGGAAGACAGGAGGGTGAGTTAGAGACAGTGTCACAGGTGCACTGATGTACGGCCTGAAGGGGAGAGGAGGAAATGGAGTGGAGTGATAGATAAAGAACACTTTTATCTGCCGTGCTGGAAATCCAGCCAAGTCTCGAAGGGGTTGTTCTTTTAAAGTCACCTCCACAGAATTCCAGAGCCAAGGATGACTTATCCAAAGCAGCAAACAAGATTTGCTCTTAGTGACCAAGAATGTGTGTTAAATACACTCCTTTAAGAAAATGCAATGCACAGACAGATAGGTAGGTAAGTAAGTAGATGGATAGATGGATGGATGGATAGGTAGATGGGTGGATAGATGGATAAATAAATACACAATAGCTAGTTAACTAAGAGGTTTAAGGCAGACAGGAAAGTAATTAATAATAAAAACTGTTCATGCTCTTATATTTTCTTTCTTCTTTTTGTTGATCTATATTCTGACCCACAGAAGAAAAAAACACTTATATACTTTATAAAAAGCAGAATTACCTCTGATCTCCATGAAATATTTTATTTCAAACCTATCTATTACATCTTTGCCTGATGGAGGAAGGTCATTGGTTAATTATAATAAAGAAACTGCTTGGCCCTCATAGGTTACAACATAGGTGGGGGGAGTAAACAGAACAGAATGCTGGGAGGAAGAGGAAGTGAGCTCAGAGGCCATGCTCCCCTCTCCCGGGCAGATGCAATGAAGCAAGCCGCCAGGTCAGACATGCTGAATCTTTCCCGGTAAGCGCACCTTGGGGTGCTACACACATTATTAGAAATGGGCTAGTCCAGGTGTGAGAGTTAGCCGAGAAGAGGCTGGATATAATGGCCAAGCAGTGTTTAAAAGAATACAATTTGTGTGTGTTATTTCGGGTAAAGCTAGCTGGTGGCGGGAGCTGGGTGGCGGAATGCAACTCGCAGCTCCTACTACATTTGCCTACTGCTTGGTTGGGAAAAGGCCTTTTCATCTATGTCTACCTGTAGAACAATCTGATTTTCTTATAATATCCATCTGGTGTTTCTATTCACCTCTTGAAACATAAGGGCTCTAAAATTTAGATCAGAAATATTCCATGTGGAATGGAGTAGAGATGTGTTTTGTAGATAATGAAAGAAAGGTATGTGCACATGTATGTGTGTGTGTGTGTGTGTGTGAGAGAGAGAGAGAGAGAGAGAGAGAGAGAGAGAGAGAGAGAGAGAGAAAGGGAGAGAGATCACCAGGATACAGCTAGTGCTCTTAAAGATCTTTGAAAAGCTAGGTTGTATCATTCCTAGTTCATTAGTTATAATAGTTTTCACACATTAACTCAGTGTACAATGATTGTCACCTTTGGCCATCAGCAGTAGAACTGCTGGCTCACTCTGACATAGATTTTGTGTCTAGTCTCTCACTGGAATGGACAGAACAGCTGCAGTGCTTATGCTGTGCCATTTAAGAAGCCCTCTACTTAAACTGTCTTTTCTTAAGATAGGTGGAGATGATGATACGGCGATTGAAGTAAATAAATGGCCCTGCGAGGTGGCACAGGGAACCCTGTTGAGGACCTAGTTTCCTGGAGGGAAAGTAGCTTCAGACTTTCCCCAAGAAGAAAGAGGAGAGGCCATGTATCAGAGCTGTCTGGTCACTCAGGGGCACAGGCCAACCCTGGCCTCTATCTTAGGACACTTTAACTTTTCTAGGACCCATGGGACTGTCAGGGGTCTAGTTTTCTATTTATCCTCCACTGTCCTCAGCATAGAGCTTCCTTCCTCTAGATCACGGCTTGGCTTCAGGTGGCTGCTTCGGATTAGCCACTGTGACTGCATTACAAGATGCAATAGTCCAAATGACAGAGAGACCAAAAGACAGCACTTCCCAGCAAAGGGATCTCAGCTAAGCCAGGAACCACATCAATACCTGCCATTTTGTCTCCTGCAAAGAATGTAAACATGGGGTCAAATTGTGAAGGTGGCTAAGAAATGTGTTTCCTTGGCTGCAATACCCACCCTACCATTTGAAGTCATTGTTCTGTTACTTATAAGTAAAGGTCAGTCAAAGAAACCCATTAACGCAGTAGGAAAATTGCAGTTCCCATCACACTGTGTTTGCATCTTTGAACAGTGCTCTCATTCCCTGTGTTTAATTTCCAGTAACCAGCATCATAGTTATAACTTTCTCTACACAACACTAGTGAAAGGAAACCGGAAGCCCAGTATTCCAGTGGGGTCGAGAGTCACACGAAGTAAAACACTATCCTGTATCATCATTCCGGAAAGCCTTGTCCCTCACAGGTAGGTAAACACAGGTAGGTAGATATTGACCTTTCTTTTGGGGTGTGATCCAAAAACCTTCTATACATACATACAGATATCAATCCCGCTCCTGATGCATTAGTGTCTAAAACTGCTTTGTTTATTAGGAGCATCCAGGTTTACACAATTGAGATGCTTTGAGAATCTCACTGGAGTGGTCTGTGATATCTGAAGTCTCCAGTTAAGGACTGTACCTGATCTTTAACCTAAAAGTCTGTACATTAGCTTACCAAATATATATTATCCCCGTTTTGTGTGACTTCTAGGAGTCTGTAGAGGTAACTCTTGGTGTTTTCTCTTTTCATCTTTTGAGAGGTGGTTCCTGTGAGAGTCATTTAAAAGGCACCAGGAAGAACTGTGTGTCACCGGAGACAATCTTTCTGTCAATGTTCAGATGCTGACACTTTACCTTTCAGGATGGGTCATGGGTGATGCATACTGTGCGCCAACAAACAAACAAACAACAACAAAAACCAGGGGGATCCTGCCTCAGTGTGCACAGGAGGAAAGAAATCAGACTGTTGGATCAGCGTGCAATTTTGTATTAATAATAGATGGAAACCAAAAAGAGCTTGGCAAAAATCCCAGGTACTTCGCATAGCATCATTTCTATGATCTGTTTTGCCTGCAAAGAGTAGAATATTCCTAGGTTGGCTCAGAGGCAGAGGGCTTGGCACCAGTCCAAAAACTCGCATAGTGATTCTGCTCTTAGAACTTCACCCCTGCAAGCACTCCTGTTCTCCCCAACGGTGTGTAGAGCTATGGGAAGGAAGCCATGAGTTTGGATATGCTCCACAGAACGAACAAAACCCTGTGTCCTTCAGCTCCTAGGACAGGAATTGAGTTCTGTATTCCATATAAATGGTGGTGTGTAAATGTACTGGGGAAACTGTAGGGTCATGGATGCCTATGTGTTCTATAAAACAGACCTACTGAAAAAGAATATATACCTTCCTAAAGGTGGCTGGCTGGGGATTCTTAAAGTTCCTTCTGTTTCTTCTCTCATAATATTCTCACCATGCCTGCTCACTTCAGTTTAGCATGTTCTGCATATGTAAAGTCCACACAGCTATATCAGAACAGAAATATCTACAGATTGAGTTAATAATATTTACATAAAGCAGCACAAGTCACTTTGTTTCCTAATTGTAGTTCTTAAAAGATCATGTCTCTTGTATGCCTCATCATCAATTAACTTTTGAGGGCTCCGATTCATTAAAAGCAAATAAACAAACAAAAACAAAACAAACAAACCAGCCAGATAACTTTATTCTGGTGCCTCCTTACCAACTCATCCAAGAATAGTACTACCCTCATCTGCTCTGATTTAAATGTGAAATTCCCTACAGACTCCTCTATCTCAACACTTGGTTGCCAGTGGGTGGAGCTGCTTGGAAAGCCTGTGGAACCCTTGGGAGATAGAGCCTTGCTGGTAGAAGAATATTAATGCGGGCAGACCTTGGCTTTCCTAGCCCAGTCCCACTTCCTGTTAGTTTGACTGCAGGTACAACGTGGTTAAAGGAGTTCTCTTTCTCTCTGGTAGCCATATCCCTTTCACCCTGGGTATGTGTCCAACTGACTGTAAGTCAGACTAAATCCCTCCTTCCTTAACTGGCTTGTCAGGTGTTGGTCACACCAAATAAAGAAATAATTGATATAAGCTCGATCATTGCAAAGTGTTGGTTCTTTATAGGAATGGCAGGCAGCAGATGGTGGTGGGAGGGACGCTCTTATTAGAGCACACTGTAATAAGACTGACACCACGAACCATAGAGACTAGACTTGCTTAATCTCAGCCAACTGCTCCTAATGCTCCAGAGATTTCAGCTGCACTTAAGGCTACCCATTTATTCCCATTATCTTCTCCAAGTTTGGTATCCGTTCTTGATAAGTGATCTTTATGTCATCAAAATCAGGACTCCTAACTCCAAATGCCAAGCTGAGTCCCCTGTCCCTTACTTCCCTGCAGCCCCCAAAGAGTCTTACAAAAGTGGATATACCATCTCTAAAATGGGCTTAGGAAGGTCAACATCAAACTGGCTGAAGGTCATGATTTTCCCTTCTCCCAGGTCAAGAAGTCCTTCTTCAAAATGTATAGGAAAATCCCACAGTAAATATCCCCAAACCCTACGTTCACACAATTCTCATAGCAGTTTTCATTCTTACTGTTGTTATGGTTATTTTTGTATGCTCCCAGGGATCAGATTGTATTGTACATATTTTGTCTGGTCCCAAAGCAAGTAGCATATAACCCTTCATATATAGAGCTCAATATAGAATTGATAAAAATGTAATGAAAACAAGCTCAAGAGCCCAGAAACTATTTCTTAACTGTGTAGCTTGTTTGATTTCAGCTTGTCATTAGATTTAGTTGGCAGATAGCATTTTCAGACTTGCTTCAAGGGGGTATCATTGCTTGCTTGAAGCCATTGAAATTCAGCATCATCTGTCCCAGCATCCATCTACTTCTGATCAGGTCTGGATGGCTAAAAACAAAAGTCATTATGTGACTGGACATTTCAATGGACCCTGAAGAAGTAAAGTTACAGTTTGAAGCCTTTTACTAAATAAAAGTCATCTATGCATATAGAAAATGCACAGTGATTTCAGTATCATTATGCTTCTCTGAACTCCTAACCCAGCTATGAGTTACTGCCACACCCTCCGATGTACAGTCTTGTATAAACGTCACAGGCAGAACATTGAGGGCATTGTTCTTATTTCCATTTTATAGATGAAGAGCTTGTGAATGAGAGATAGCAAGGAAGTTGATGAAAGTTATGCCAGAGAGGAAAATCTGAACATAGAGATCGTCCAGAGCTTCAGAAGAAGTCCGGTCCTTATGACTTGTTGCCAGGGACTTTTCTCTGCATGATTCACACCTCACCAGCAGTAAAAGCCCAGGCAGCAGGATGTCTTCTGTCAGACTGTGCTGCCCCTGGGAAAGCCTGAGCCCCCGCTTGTCATCCCACTGTTCCCGAAAAGGGTCAAGATAAAAAGTCACACCAGACAACAAAACTACGTCACTTTCTCCATCCAAGACCTGTGAGCCAAATGGTGAAATCCTCATTTCCAGGCCCAGGAAGGGAACCCAAGGTAACAGTGACTTGTCATGATGGGTATGGAAGAGTGGAGCAAGAGCTGTGGTAAAAGTAGCGATGGTCCCCACAATTGGGTGCTGCGGGGAGCACAATCACAGTGTAATTTATATGAAGCAGAAAGGCACACTGCGAAGTCCCAGCAAGGAAAAGAGGTGTATGGCACAGAAAACGCAGCTAGTTGTTGTCCTCCACCAAAAGATATCAGTGTAACTTTGTGGTCCCTAAGTTGTTACAACAGGAACACCTGCCCATCTCATTTTTAGCCCTGGTTGACTGAAGGTTGATCGCAAGCCCATCTCTCTGCAACTCCAAGAAAGATCACTTGCATTGCAATTGATTTTTATCATCGAACATTGATTTTTCACCAGTGACAGCACCATCTGTTCCTGATATATTTGAGATGCAGGATTATTTTATTATGTATTTTTATGTCAATTTCTTGTATCTCAACTGCTGGCAGCTTACATCACACTCGTGCAGTTGTTGATATGTTTGCTTTCTTACTTCTGCTTCTGTGCAGATTTACTTTGCTGCTGGTACCACAGAGAAGGCCCACAATATCGATCCTGTTGCTACAAGGGGGCCTTCCTGAAATACTGAATGCCAATTACCTCATGCTGCACCAAGCCGTAAATTTTCGGATAACCTCAGCCAAAGAAGTCACCATTAGTGTTTTGCAAGAAGGCCAAACTATAAAAGGAGTGCTCTTTAGAGTCTTCTCTTGCTAGAACCTATTCAGGTCATGTTTTATTGGTGCTCATAATCAAGGCGGAGACTGATAAGTGTGGAAACCATGGAAACCCATTATGACCATATTGATGTTGCTTCGAAACACCAGTGATTCACACTGTGAAACAGTTCCCATGATCCATTAACAAGGATCTGAACGTTTCGTTAGAAAGGCCGGCTGTATATACGTTGTAGATAGATGTCAGCCACATGCTCACCAGGGAAGCTCTCCAAATTAAATGGCAGGCAAGTCACCAGCATTTCCTTAGAAATAGCACACCAGCCTTTACAGTTCATTCAAACAAATCCCCTGAACTCAGGGGATTATTAGATAGAGAATATATGAAAAACGTACTGAATACCCACCAAGACCCTTTCTCTTTCATGTATTATTTGCCTTTAGTTCTTAAAATGTTAAAGAAGAGTAGGTACTCAGAGGTGTATCAGCAAGATGATCTACCAGGCACCTAATATGCATTGTTCCCACAAAACACAACCAAAACAATGCACACATCACATAGTGAGTGAAGGGCAATGTTGGACCAGCACTGTGAGGTGTAAAGCCCAAAAACTCAGGGTGACTGCAGAGTGAAGGGAACAAAACAACATTCCTCCACCACCCAGCTGTCAATCAACTCGTAGTAGACTGGACATTACAGCATGAAGGCAAAAGCAAGCAAACCCCTGTAAACAGTGGGGACTCCTGTATTCTTCATTTCTATCGTCCTACATCCTCATGGGTCCTGACCTCAGTTTTGAGATCAGCCTGGGCACCACACAGCTGTGCTACTCCAGAGCCTAAGCCCATTAGAACTGCCCTAACCACAGTACCTGAGCCCTAATAGTGCCTGGTCCCTTTCGGAACAGGTGCACAAGACCAGGGGAAAAGCTGCACCTCAGTTAGCAGCATATCCATGTCTCTTTCAATGCTTGAGCAAAACTGGTACCCTGACCCCATCAAATAGGAGCTGTGCATGATGGGACTGACACTCATTTGGATCCTTTCTCCTGAGTGCCAGATGGTGCAGCCCGGATGAGAAAGCTCATCTCAGATGGTAAAGTACCTCCCATTCCTCTGATACCATTTAACCCAGTAGTTCATGGGCTATGAATATATCTTAGTGGTAAAGGCCTTATAACTTATATTAGCCCATAATTCTTGTCTGTGTTAGCCACATGGCTTGGTACCTTTCTCAGCAAGGCAGTCACATCTTGCTTGCTCTGTGTCTGGCTTCCTCTTTCTCTGGGTGATGGCTGCAGACTGAAACTTCCCTCTTCCCAGAATTCTTATTGCCTTGCCTCATTGTTCCTGCCTGGTTGCCCCACCTATACTTCCTGCCTGGCTACTGGCCAATCAGCGTTTATTTAAAATACAAGTGACAGGGTACAGACCATTGTCCTACAACACCTTTCTCTTTTAAACAAGAACTCTAAGTTGAATCTCCTTTGTTTAGTTTTTCTACTGACAATTATCCATAACAACTTGTAACCAAAATTCTAAACAAAGGCAAACATCCATGATCCATTTTTTGGGAATGTGGGCATAGTTTTCCTGGTTACTTCCTGCTGATTGGGGGTGTTGGTAATCTTATGGTGGCCTAAAGAAAATTAATAAGTATAATCGAGTATTGACTGGAGTATCCTGTGAGGCTATATCATCTTAGGCAGCAGTCTTTGAACTGTTCTGAATGTAGAACTCAGACATATGGGCCATTCCTCCTAGTGGATGAAGCCCTCTGTTTAATCTTGAGTAATACACACACACACACACACACACACACACACACACACCACACACACACACATACACTAGTAGTTCAGACCTTGTGAATCAGAATCTTTTTTTATTAATCTTTATTGAGCTCTACATTTTTCTCTGCTCCCCTCCCTGTGTCTCCCCTCTCCCCTTCAACCCTCCGCCAAGGTCCCCAATGTTCCCAATTTATTTAGGAGATGTTGTCTTTTTCTACTTCCCATGTAGATTAGATCTATGTAAGTCTCTCTTAGTGTCCCCATTGTTCTCTACATTCTCTGGGATTGTGGTTTGTAGGTTGGTTTTCTTTGCTTTATGTTTAAAAACAACCTATGGGTGAGTACATATGATAAGGAAATCAGAGACTTGATCCAGGAGAATAGTTGTGATTCAGATGTTCGAAACTGCATGGTGTCTAGTATCCAAAAGAGCTGCAAGCTTGATTCATGTGTAACATATTTGAGCTCCCCTGAGCTAAACAATAGTAACATACTTCTCTCTACCTCAGAATCATCCCATCCCTGACTAGAGAAGCCAACAAATTACTGTTCCCTAGTACATAGAGCTCAAGTTCCTAGGTCCTGAGTGTCACTGCATCTGCTCTCATAGAACTGAGCCCTCTACTTGGTCATGTAAGCTCAGGATCCAGAGTTGTCATGGTCCATCATTCTCTCTCTTGCTGTCCAAGCTGATATAACACCTGTTGACTCTAGAGACTAATTGCAGCCCCACCCTGGCTCTTGAAGGTCTGACCCTCAAGAATGCCCTTCCTTCTTGGAACTTTGCCAGTGGCGCATTCTCCCCACCTGGATCAGACACAGCTACACCTCAGCTTCCCAAGGCTGAATTTTGAGGGATTGGTCAGAGTGGAAGAGTTAATACCACCTGCATCTAAGGGAGTGGGCATATGCTCAGGTCACACATTCAACAGCAGTTCAACAAGACGTTTACGCAGAAACCCAGTTCCACTGTCTCTCAGCACCTGTGTCCTGGCACACAACACTCATGCAGCTGCCTGTGGCCCAAGTCAGACCTGGTACCAAGAGGGACCCTGACAGTTAAGTCACCTAACTATGGAGAGAATGAGAAAAGAAAATATTTGCTACTAAGATGACTAACAACTTGCTGACCATCACCACTGACAGAAACTCTCCACTCCAGGCTGTTGAGGTGGCTGCTGTCACCATGGCTGGTGGCACAGTTGAAGAAGCTGCAGAGATGACTTGCCTGCACCCGTTCAGAACCAGAGTTGTGGTTTGCATGTAAAATGTCCTCCACAGGCTCACATTCTTGAACCCTTTTGTTGTAATGGGTCTCTGGAACAAAGACTTTTGCTCATATTTTATGGTATTCCTTTCTATAATTTTATTTGCATTTAATTTTTATATCCATTTCAATGCATTTAATTTTCCAATCCATTCAGTGTTTGGTACATAAGAAGAAAGAGCTTTCTCCCACATTTTGCCCCAGAGGGCACATACAAAAGTATGCTAGCTGTCACATAGGCCTGAGTTAGCATCTCTATAAAATATCCTCCAAATTACAAAGGAAGGAGCACCAAACATCCTGATCTTTGTTAGGCAGACACAGCTTGTCTGCAGAGCTACATGATCCCCTCGGATGAGGCCTATGGCTTTGTCGCCTGGCTGCCACACCATACAGAAATATGGGCCTGCAACTAAGATCCATTCTTATAAAACAAAAGATATTAAAGTTGCAATATCCAGTATTTTCATGAATTTCCCTTTTTTGTCAAATTTCTCTTATTTCTATATTCAGTGATGGTTTTATAGATGGTCTTTGTAATCACAATTGTTGACTTTTGCAAGCAAATCCTTCTCCACAGCAGTAGCAGAAGTTAGCTGACCAAATATTTTCAATGAACTATTTCAAAGCCTAAAACTGAATCCTTGAATCAGGAAGACATAAAGCCCTGTGAGATGTACTTCCAAAATTATACCCGGACAGAGACATGACAAATTCTGCCACCCTCTTGTGCTAGGCTGAAAGCTGTCTTAAGTCCACTGACAGCATGGTCTTGGACAAGGGGAGAGAAATCAGTAGACGTCTCATGACTAGGCTGAACAGACCTCAGGCCAGTTGCACTCAGCTGCTTCAGGTCCTTGAAAATTGTCTTGGGCTTGATTGAATTGTTGGTTAATACACAGGAACTAAATTAGGTCTGTAATTCAGATGGCCTTTGCTAATGACTCATTTTTTTTCTGTCAATAAAACCGACAACAGAGACTGGCCTAACTCTGGTCTGCACTGTCAAGTCATGTGACAGCGTGGAGCGTTGCCAGACATACACTGCAACTCCCTACTGGCGTTCTCATGGAAACGAGGTTAGAGCGACAGGTTGTGCGGGTGCAGGGACTTTCTCAGCAGATGGGGGTGTGTGTATCCATCATTTACCGGAAGGTCTCGCAGAAGCATTGTCACTGATAGTACAACACAAATGTGTGCAGATAGGCAAGTCTGCTTTTCCAGTTAAAACCACCTCCTTAGGCACAGAGCATCCTTCAGTGACCTTAGATCGCCCTAAAAATATCAGATCATTTATCTCACTCTCATTCTTGAGAACCTGTAGAAATCTGTAAGAAAAATTAGGAATGTCAGGTTTAATGGCAAATTGAAATCACAAAAGAATTTGTAAAGGGTTTTCATCACCAGGATTTTTTTTTAAAAATCAGTCCACAAAGGAACAGGAAAAGGACAGCCTTTGCCTTTGTTCTGGTAGTTCCTCGATGCTGATCTTGTCACTAATCAGTTCGTGGACAGATAGGCCATCCTCAAGAAGATTCCGACATCTAAGCAGATAATGAAGGGACAGAGGTGTGGGATTGCTGACGACATCGTAATTAAAAGCCACAGTGATGTTAGCCCAGTTCTCATGCTGACTTGTATGCTTGAATGCATACACGATGCACACACACATACACCTACACACACACACACACACACACACACACACACACCTTCACTCAGCTGAGAATAATGAAGTGGCTCAGAGAAAAACGAAAATGATCAAGTGTCAACAACCAGCTGTTTCGGAACTGTGGACTCATTTTCAAAGTTAAATTTTAATAGAATCAGCGAGTCAGTACTTAAATGAAAAGTTGAAGAACAATTCTTAGAAAATGATGCTTGCTAATCAGGGAAAGGCATGAAAGTACCTTTGAAATATAAAAGACGTTTTATCTGATTCAAAGTAAGAGGAATTTAACTTAAAGTGTTGAGACAGTATTTTGTTTAATTAAAACTGGCAGAGAAGGGCTGAGGAGATGACTCCATTGATAGAGTGCTGGGCCACATAGACCCGAGAACCTAAATCCCAAACCCAGCACCCATTCAAGAAAACACTTGGCAGAGTAGTGTACCCTGGAGAGGCAGAAAGGAGAAGATCTTTGGGCCTTTCTGACCAGCAAATGTAGCCCAATGAATGAAAAATTAATGAGTTCCAGGTTCAATAGAGAGCCTGTCTCAAAAGAAAGGTCCAACATACTTGGAGGAAGACATCTGACATCAACCTCTTGACTCCACATACATGCATGTGCACCTGCTCAATCATGTACACACACACACCAAAAACCAAACCTGGAATAAAAATGTTAGCATTCTCATTGACCAAGGCTTGGTCAAATTAACATTCTCTAATTCAACTTGAGACTCTGAATAGAAGTATCTTGGGAAACAAATTGACCACTACTGTAAACTATTATAAACATACCAAACCAGGCTAACTCAGAAAGATCCATCTCTAGGAGGTGATTTTTTTGACTTTCTTTGCTTTTTTTAATTATAATCTTTTTTTAATTTATTAAAGATGTCTGTCTCTTCCCCACCTCTGCCTCCCCTTTCCCTCCCCCTCCCCCAATCAAGTCCCCCCCCCTCATCAGCCCAAAGAGCAATCAGGGTTCTCTGCCCTGTGGGAAGTCCAAGGACCACCCTCTAGGAGGTGATTTTATCAATCCAGTCATAGTAAAGAAAAATACTTTTGAACAGAGATTACTAATTGGAGTGCTTCTGGCAATAAAAAGAAATAGAAACAATGAAATCGGTGCCAGGATATGAAAATGGTGAGATATCTGTATTTATCTTACAACTTAAGTAAAATATGTAGCATTTAAGAAAGATACAGCAGGTGAATCTGGTGTGAAGGTTGACCTCAGTTGATCCCTATAACCCATGCCAAAGGCTGGCTGCGGTGGCATGCATGGGACCCATGCCAAATGCTGGTTGCAGTGGCATGCATCTACAACTCCAGCCCTCCAGCAGCGAGATGGAGAGGTAAGATAGTGAAGCAAGCCAGATTCTTGTGGTCAAGACAGCCTGGAGTACGCAGAGAGCCAAAACCAGGAAAGACCACAGTGAAAGGAAAGAACTGACTCCTGAATGTTGTCTTTTGATTGCGATTAGGCACAATGAGCTTTGTGTACCCGCACTCACATACACTGAAAATAATAGCAAAACTTGAAAACTGAAAGAAGACAAAGGCATAAAAGTTGTGGTAAATCTAGTTATAAAGTTAAAATGAAGAATGATTCGCAAAATATAATTCTTTTTGCACACTTTCTTAGTACATCGACACAAAGTCAGAGGAATCCACTGCTTTAGGACATAAAACCGAGATCATGAAAAGGTGGGAATGAATATGGGCATAGAGATTTAATTCATATTGTGTTCGGGTGTTATCTGGACTCGGGAAGAGAACAATTAAGATAATTCAAGGAACAAAAGAGATATGAAGAAAGAGAAGAGAAGTACCGGCCCAAAGCCCTCCTCTTTCCCGTCATTTCAGGATGCAGTGTGACTCGCGTCCTACTGGAAAGCCCTAAGCCTTCAGCAGCAATCATTCCCTCCGTTCTTACAGAAGTTAGAGATCAGAAGCGTCTTCCTACGGTTCGTGCCAGGAGATCTATATTTCAAACCCCGAGCTCGTGCTGACTCACTGTCTACAGTGGGAAAGTCAGTTTATCCTTTTGCACTTCTTTGTGCCATCATGGTAAGACTATGCTTTTCAACGCAAAATGTCACTCAGCTGGAGGCTTTGTTTGGTTTGGGAGAGTGTGATTTGGTGTGTTTCCAAACTAGCGTCATTATCGTCAAGATCACATTCTTAGCCAGGATCTCGAGGAAGGGAGTAGAATATGTCAAAGCTGACCCTGTTAATGCACAGTATTAATTTCTTCAATTGTTTCCCCGATAGAAGCTACACACTTGTAGTTATTTTCTTATGTGCAGTTTTGTTGACAGGCTCCTGAAACACTATTCATTCAGCTGCCAGGCGGTGAGTTATTTAACCTTTGACCCTTGGTGAACTCAGCTGTGTAACTGCTGTGTGCCGGACAGGCCCTCCTTGGGCTAGCCTGGGTACAGAGGGCTAGCCTGGGTGCTTGTTTAAGGCTCCAGTGCAGTTCGCTTTCGGAGTCCCACTCAGCCAAGTTCCCCCACACAGCTGATGTTCTGCTGAGGCGAGGAGCTGCTGTCAGTTCTGATAAGAATCTAATTCCTACTACAAGCATCCTGTGAAGTGTGCTTCCCTAATAAAGTGGAGTCTAAAATAGACTGCTCTAAAGGTCAAACTGTTACAGCCTTTGGCTCCATTCTCGACGCTAAACTAATGTTCCAGTTCAGGAAACTCTTTTAGGTTTGTCTGCAGACTGGCAAAATCTCAGTGGACAATCCTCAGAACTCAAGGCTCCTTCCCCATTGCCTTTGGTGGCTTTTCTTGGAACAAGCTAGGTTCTGGAAGCTTGCAATCTCTGCTACTCTAAAATGAAGTCATGAAAGTTACTGTCCCTCCATATCAGCATCTCCTCTGATCTCTCTCTTTCTTTGTGTTTGCTGTCCTCTTTCCCTTAGGTTAATATGTAGGGTCGACACTTAAGTCACCCCCCAGCAGGCTTCAATTATCCTCGTAGCACCTGAGAGTGAGGCACTGACTTTCAAGAGATAACCAAGACCCCAGGGGATTCACCAAGGTTACACCTAGCCGACCTTTATTAAGTATATATTCTAGACCTCGAAATAGCTGTCAATGCAGTTAGGGAATAGAGACACAGGCATGCAAGTAGGAAACATCAATAAAGGCCTCTAGATATAAGGCACACAAATGAAAAAAGCTGGGTAAACCCCACCATATAGCAAGCACTTTCCAGTAAGAATGAAAGACTAACTGCACAGCCGCAACTGTCTTCTAAGAGCAGGCGGGATGTAGGTGACTTACTGAGAGAAGAGATGCCATCGATGAAGAAAAAGAGGTAGTAAGTGCCAAGTGGCTTTGTAGTTCAATGATCATGCAAACAGACAGGGATGGAGATCTGTCGGATATGCGCTGCATATCATGGGCTTCCCCTATCCAAAGACCTCTTCGTGCTGAAATGGACACCCTACTACTGCATGCCGTTAAGGAAGGAAACCCCATTGTGGCGTTTTGAGGAGGTAGGTGGATTCACAAGCAACCCAACCTATTATGGCTATTTTGTTGTGTCATGACTGGTTTGCCCAGAAGAGCCATGCATGATTTGAATTTGAAATGTGACTCATAAGCACTTGTGTTGTTAGCATGTGGTCACCAGCTGGCTGCACTGTTTTGGAAGCCTGGGGAATCGTTGAGGAATGGGAGATAAGCAGACAGAGTTATCCTGTCTCTAATTCTTGTCCAGCTCCATGTTTCCTGATCTACCATGATGTTCAGAAGCTGAAGACGATGATTGCCCCACCATAAACAGTAGCGGACCCCACCACCAGACTTTCTCTGAGATGGATTTATGTCCTCTGTCATTGTGAGCCAAAACAAACCCTCCCTTCCTTAATGTGTTCTGTCAGGTATTTGGTAACAAGTGAGAAAAGAAACCAAGACTAACACCTGGATAATAAGCTTATATCCATTACCATTGAAAACTAGATTGCAAAGGAAAGCAAATAACGCGAGAGCAAGACCCTGCAGGATGGAACCTCTCATCCACAAGAGGCCAGTGACCCAAAAGGTTCATACGACATTATTTAATGGTTTTAGGACAAAAATCCTCAATATCTTGAACTTTAAAATATTGTACATATGTATTCTGAACAACACACAATTTCCCCTCCAACCAGGTCCATAATGTCCTAAATAAAAATCGAATGGCAGTTTTCCTGGTGAGCATGTGACCTGATGGCATAAGTACATTGTAGGGTTTCTATCGCTGTGGAGAGACTCCATGACAATGAGAAACTCTCATAAAGCAAAACCATGTAATCCAGGTGGCTTACATTTGTAGAGGATCAGTCCATTTTCATCATGGTGGGACATGGTGGTATGCAGGCAGACATGGTGCTGGAGAAGTAGCTAAGTGTCCTACATCTTGACTTGCAGGCAACAGGAGGTGGTCTGAGAAAATGGGCATGGCTTGAGTATACATGAGATCTCAAAACCTGCCTCCTCAGTGGCATGCTTCCTCCAATAAGACCACACCTACTCCATGAAGGCCACACCACCTAATAGTACCATTCCCTTTGGCGGTCATTTTCTTTCAGACCATCACATTCCACTCCTGGTCCCCCAAAGCTTGTAACAATATCATATTTCAAAATGCATTTAGTTAAATTTTGAAAGTCCCCATAGTCTATCAGTCCCAACAATGTTTAAAAGTCCAAAGTTCAAAGTATTTTCTGAGATTCATACAATCTCTTAACGGTATTCTTTTACAAAATTAAAAAATTATATCACATACTTCCAACGTAAGATATACATTACCATTCCAAAACATAGGGAAGGAAGCTTAGTGAGGCAATACTGGCTTAAAGCAAGACCAAAAACAAGCTGAGCAAACTCCAAATTCTACCTCTCTATGTCTGATGTCAATTGCTTTCCAGATCTCCAACTCCTTTCAGCTGGTTGACTGCAACACACTTCTTGCTCTTGGGCTGGTTCCACTCCCTGTTAGCAGATTCCCTCAGCAGGCATCCCATAACTCTGGCATCTCTAATATCTTGGATTCTCTAAGGCAATCCAGGCTTCAACTTCACAACTCCACACAATGGTCTCAGTAGGCCTCCATTCAGGGACACCCCTGACAGATGCCTGGCCTCAACAGCTTTATTCCATAACTCCTTTGACTCCAAAGCCAGAAACACATGGCCAAAGCTGCCAAGTTCTGCTGCTTTCCAGGACTGGAACACGATTCCCTCATTCAAATACATCTTCACCAGCTTTTTGTTTTTGATGGTTTCCTTCACTGCCTAAGTTTGGCTGTAGATCAGATTGGCCCCAAACTCAGAGACCTTCCAAACTCTGCCTTCCTAAGTCCTGGGATTAAAGGCAAGAACCACCACTTGTGACTCTAAGCTTTTCTTTAATTCCTTTTTCCCAAGCTGGAAATGTAGCTGGGTGGGATCTTGTCAACTGCTCAAGGCCACATATAACTAGAGTACCAAGGGAATCCAAATTCTTCTGGCTGCAGTAGGTACACACACACACACACACACACACACACACACACACACTTAAAAGAGAATGACCATTACTGCAGCAGTGGAGCAATGGGGACAGTGGAGGAACAGCAGCTCTAGAAAAGTAGAACAACGTGCCCATCTTTTCCATGAATAAATATATATCTGTGCTACACACTTGGGTTAACAGAGAACGTTGTAGGAGATTCAACTTTCTTTGAAAGAAAACAGTGAGAGCCTATCAGTGCAATTAATGTGTAAGTAAAATACATTTTTAAATGGTTTGAAATGTGAAGTCTTCTAAAACAAAACAATGAAGAAATAGCAAGAGCAATTTCTATGGCACAACCCCAGAAAGCTGTCAATCATGCAGGCATGGCTTCTCTTCTAGCCTAGGTGAGAGGCTAAAAGTAGGCACCAGGAGGCCTGGTAGGTACAAGGTAGGGGGAAATCATTCAATGGAAAGACTAGGAAGAAAAAACTGGGGATCAGGAGCCAAAGATCAGCTGTCTTTTGCTAATGACAGAATGGATGGCAACCGAGAGGGACGGGAGCATCCACAGACAGTGATCAATGGTCCTCTTGCTTCTAGTTTCACCAAATACATTTCAGGTCCACAGAAGAATATCTTTCTTCCCACATGCCCAGTGGGAGTCTTTTATGACTTATTTCACCTCCTTTGTTCCCATACCCTGACTCCTGTAACACATGTCCAACTGTGTTCTCAGAACACTCATTGTTTGAGTCTTAAAACGTTGGTTCCAAAGACCTTTATTGCCCTGAGTTTGTTCTATCTTAAAAACCTTCTTCTTCTGGTTTCAATTATCTCCAATAAATTCAAAACACTTAAACAGAATTCATCTTTTTTAAGCATCACTTTGCCATGACAGTTTCTTTGTTAAAACCTTAGTTTCTTTTGATTGTCTCCCTAAAACCCAAGACCATGATTTTTTTTTTCTTTTCCAGATCCTGGAGTTCCTATCCTTCCACGTTTGATTCCTACCTGACTGCCATGTTTCTGTAAAATTTAAGAAAACGTACATTTACCATTAATGCAATCAGAACATTTCGTCATTTTCTCTCTCATATTTTATCACACTTAGTACATGTTCTGTTTGAACACAACTACCCTTCCTTATTCAGCCACGTCTTGAAATTTCCACCATGGGAACTGTTACTCAATATTTTCTTATGGTTGCATTTAAGGTTTCTATTGCTGTGATGAATCACTGTGAACAAAAGATGGGGAGGAAAGGGTTTATTCGGTTTACACTTCCATATCACAGTTCATCATTGAAGGAAGTCAGGGTGCGAACTAGAACAGGCTGGGAACCTGGAGGCAGGAGCTGATACAAAGACCATGGGTAGCCCTGCCCACAATGGGTTGGACCCTCCCATATCAATCACTAATTAAGAAAATGCCCTACAGGCTGCTTGAAGCCGAATCTTATTAATAAACAGATTTTATTAACTAAGGTTTCCTTCTTTAGGTGACTCTAGTTTGTGTCAAATTGACATAAAAACTAGTAAGCACACCTACACACTAGTTAGCTTATTCCCAGAAACCATTATTATTTCTTCTCACTCCCTTAGAGCTACACAGTCGTAAAATGAAGGATAAAAAAGATGATGATAACTTTGACAAATACAACAGTCAGTAATAATAACCATAATCACAGTTTCCATTTAGATGGGAGTTTATAGTGTGTATTTGTTATTTCTTTCATATATCATCTTAGGCTATTTTTAATATATAGATAGAAGAAAGTATGTACAAAATTCTTTTATTTCCCATGTCTTATCACAGTCCATATGGAGTTTTATATACATAGAGCAAAACAAGGCTTGATGGATAAATTGAGGTTTCATTACATAACTTTAGTAAATAGCTTTCCATGAATCCTCCCACGTTACAGGCTGGGATGACAAATAATTTGTTACTTCCTGCTCTCTACCAAGAGAGTTCTTGAGAATTAGAGACAGAACCATAAACGGGTTCATTTTACAAAGTTATCAAAAGAAATAGAACGGGAAGAAATCATAGTCTACAGGGACAAGAGACAGCAAATTCCTTTCATCCTTCCTATTGCCACTACAGCTTTAGGGATGCAAAATGAAAGATAACTTAGAACTCTAGAACTTTGTCTGAAAAATGAAGGCGGTCACTGGCCTCTATGCTGAGTTGCAGCTTTGGCAGATGGACCTCTTGAAGAGGCACTACGAACTACACACAATGTAGGCCTCAAGGCAATGCCCACAAAATACTCTTTCCACACACACAAAAGCATCTTACCACGGGGTGAGGCTATAAAGAAGGGGAATCTGAATTTGGATTGCTTAATTCCCATTCTGAAATAAGTGGTTTGTCTATTTTTTCTGTTTGAAAAATGATGTATTATTCTATATTTCTTTTTATCCAAACTTCTGCTTTTGCCCTCTTACTGCATGTAACTTCACAGTGAATGTTTGGAGATGGCCCTTTCTTGGGCTGTGCTGCAGTGACTAGTACCTCTGGCTGCTTTCAGCACTTTCTCTGCCTTATTGTTTCTTCATTTTAATGGGCAGTATAATTAGACCTAAGGTATATTTAAATAATCATAGAGGGTGGCTATCATGATCAGCAAAGGAAATGGACTCAGAATAAACATTGACGTGGTGCCTGCATGCTGCTCAATATTTTACTTATAAGCATGAATAAATTATGCATTTTTATTTCCAGAGAAATTAAAAGAGTAATACAATGAACTAACCATCTCCTCGGTGTGACTAGTCACTGATCAACATACTGTCCTCTACACACATTTTAAAGTAAGTTAGAGATATGCTTCACCTATTAGTACTTCAGGAGTGTACGAACCCCACCAACATGCTCTTTTACAGAACCTTTGAGTCATTATCACAGTGATGGTGGATGGTAGTAGTTTCCTGAAATTTTCCTTACACTTAAAATGTGATGAGGAGGATGCTCTTTTGAGATCTTATTTATTCACCAATATTTCACCTAGTTCACAAAAATTGATTATGAAAATATGATGCTCCTTTTACCACCCAGGTTACAAGTTGTGCCCTAGCCCTATCACTGTTGCTTGAGGGAGCCCTGTGAGGGTGTTGCTGAGGGCCGTAGACTAAGTCAGCCACCCTCAAGACTCAGGATGTGACATTTGGCTCCTGCTTGGGCAAGAGTTTCAGTTTCTTTATCACACCTCCAGAAATCCACTGTCATTCTAAAGATCCCTTGGCTTCCAGGCTCCACCTGTACTGGAGAGTCACTGTTACCTTCTCTACACGAATCTAACTGCTGAACTCAATTTTTCCTCCATTTGATGCAGAAGAAGCGGCTGCATGTGACAGAATTTACCAAAAGCCTGGAAATACCTTAAAGAAAAGTAAAAAGGAATTTTGGGGAACCAAAACTCTAAATGAAATGTTTGTTATTTCCTTTGTTAAAAGTCATTTGCGCTCAACTTGTGTCTCAGACTTCTTTGTCTGAGCTTCTCTGCACTCTTGTGCTATTAACAAAAGGAGGAAGTTCCCTACTTATTTGTATAGAAATTAACTCAGCATCCATAATCCTAACAATAAAGTCAGCCGAGCCTTACTGTGTGTATACAGACTCAGATAAATCTTTAAAATTATATGCAGTAAGAGTGGACTTAGCCTTTAGTTTTCAATCCCCCCCCCACTATTCTGAGGATCAAATTTGAAAGAGGATGGGGGAGAAGGAGTGAATTGTAATTAAATAATATCCTCAATAATATCCCCAAACCAAGTCAATATGTGTGAAGCCCTAGAAAAAAAAATTAGAGGAGGGCTTACATGTCTCTAAGTTTTTATCTCAGTGAGGTATTAATTGTAAGCAGACACCAGAGGTGGTGAGTGGGTGGTAGCTTCAATGAGGATGAGCAAGTGTGTGATTTTAGATTTACAGTAACTTAATAGAGGCCATTCCTTGAGTTTTCTTTCAAAAGACAAGAGAGACTGTTACATGAATGAAGGCAATGAAGACAAGTCAACCTCTGTTAGAGCCAATTTATAGCAAATAAAAATGTTTGAACAACATGTTAAGCCAAGAGAATTATTTTCTACCTTTGAAAAAAATCAAGAACATATACCTCTGTGGATGCAGGCATGAGTCTGGGACCCCTGAGTAGACTGGAGTCAGGAAACTTTGTAGAACCTGGCCCAAGCCAGCGACCTTCCCGGCAGCAGACCCAGAATAGGGACATTTACAGAAATAGGACTGAGCCAGCAAACTAGGCTGGAGCAGGCTTGGGACAGTGAACTCCACAGGAGCAGTGCAAACCCCAGCATTACTGAGTGACCTCCAGGAACATGGAGTGGCCAATGCGGTGACTGGACCCATGACCCTGACTGCACAATGAAGAGCAACCATCTGAGCCTTGGATCCACTGGCACTTGGAAGATTGGTCACCAGAATCACAGACAGCCCAAACTACTCAGAGAAAAAGATGGGTAGATAAGGTAAGAACACATGCACCACCACAAAGAACATCTCGACACCAGTAAAAACTAGTGGCCTTACAACAGCAAGACCTGAACAACCCAATATAAATGAAGCAGAAGAAAATGACCTAAAAAAAACTTTAAGAGAAAGGTTGAGACCTTTAAAGAGGAAACGAAAAATTTCCTCAAAGAAATGGAGGAAAAGAAAAACAAAAACTTGGAAGACATCAAAAAGTCCCCTAAAGACAACCAAGAAAAAGCAATTAAACATATGAAAACTGAAATCGAGACAATAAAGAAAGCACAAACCAAGGGAATTATAGAAACAGAAATTATGAGAAAATGACCAGGAACCACAAATGCAAGCATAAACAGCAGAATACAAGAGATGGAAGAGAAAAATCTCAAGCACTGAAGATAAAATAGAGGAAATAAACTCATCGGTCAAAGAAAACATTAAATCTAACAAAAGCTTAACACAAAATATCCAGGAAATATGAAAAACCATAAAAAGATCAAACCTAAGAAAATTGTTATAGAAGGAGAATTCCAACTCAAAAGCACATAATATCTATTTAACAAAATCATAGATGAAAACTTTTCCAACCTAAGGAAAGATGTCTATGAAGTTACAAGAAGCTTACAAAACACAAAATAGACTGGATCAAAAAAAAAGTCCCCTAGCCACATAATAATCAAAACACTAAACATACAGAATAAAGTAAGAATATTAAGAGCTGCAAAGAAAAAAGGCCAAGTGACATATAAAGGCAGACTTATCAAAATTACACCTGACTTCTCAATGGAAACAATGAAAGCCAGAAGGTCCTGTTCAAGCGTTATGCAGACAATAAGAGACCATGGATGCCAGCCCAGACTACTATACCCAGAAAAACTGTCAATCACCATAGAAGGATATAACAAGATATTCCATGACAAAACCAGATTTAACCAATACCTAGCCACAAACCCAGCTCTACACAAAGTATTAAAAGGAAAACTCCAATCCAAGGAAGTTGGCTACATTAACAAAAAACACAGACAATTGATGATCTCATAGCAGCAAATCCCAAAGAAGGAAAGAACACACAAATTAACAACACCTACAATGAAAACTAAATTAACAGGAGATAGTAATCACTAGTCATTAATATCCCTTAATATAAATGGACTCAACTCACCTAAAAAAGAAGACACAGGTTAACAGATTGGGTATAAACAGAATCCATCCTTCTGCTGCATCATAAGAAACACATCTCAACCTCAAAGACAGAAACAATTAATAAATGAAACTTTCTGAAACCAAAAATCTTCTGTGAATTGAAGGATACATTCAACAAAACAAAAGGGCAGCCTACAGAATGCGATAGGATCTTCACCAAACCCACATTAGATAAAGGACTGATCTCCAAAATACACAAAGAACTCAAGAATTTGGCCATCAAAAGAACAAAAAATCCAATAAAAAATGGAGTACAGATCTAAACAGAAAACTCTTAACAAAGGATTCTAAAATTGCTCAGCATCCTTAATCATCAGAGAAATGTGGATCAAAACAACTCTGAGATTGCATCTTACACCTATAAGAATGGCTAAGATCAAAAACACTGATCACAACTTATGCGGGAGAGAATGTGGGGTAAAGGGAACACTTCTGCATTGCTGGAGGAAGTGGAAAATGGTACTTTTCCGATTTTCTGATTTCTCAGAAAATTAGGAACAACCTTCCTCAAGACACAGCAATACCACTTTTGGGTATATACCCAAAGGATGCTCATTCATGCCACAAGGACATGTGCTCAGCTATGTTCATAACAGCACTGTTTGTTATAGTGAGAACCTGGAAATAGCCTAAATGCCCCTCAACTGAAGAATGGATACAGAAAATGTGGTACATTTAGACAATGGAGTACTACACAGCAGAAAAAAATGACATCTTGAAATTTTCAGGCAAATGGATGGATCTAGAAAACATCATATTGAGTGAGGTAACCCAGACCCAGAAAGACACATATCATATATACTCACTCATAAGTGGCTTTTAGACATAAAGCAAAGAAAACCAGCCTACAAACCACAATCCTAGAGAACTTAGACAACAATGTGGCCCCTAAGAGAGGAAAAACATGGATCTAATCTACATGGGAAGTAGAAAAAGACAAGATCTCCCGAGTAAGTCGGGAGCATGGGGACCATTGGAGGTGGTTGAAGGGGAGGGGAGAAGAGGAGATGGGTTAATCAAGATGTGAGAATTAGCCAGTAAGAATCTAGAGCTAATGGGCCCAGCAGTGTTTAAAAGAATACAGTTTTCATGTAATTATTTCGGGTAAAGCTAGCTGGGAGCCGGGCCGCAGCCTGCCACTCCTTTCAACAGGAGGGTAGCATAGAAAAATTTATAGCTCAATAAAATAATTTTAAAAAGAAAAAAATTAAGAACGAACACCAAATGTTTCCAAGCCAGACCAAAATTAAATTTAGTATAAATGAAATATTATGGGAAATTTGCAATGGTTTTTAATATTATTAGCATTTTTAGAATTGTTTTTAAGATTAGCATTTTTTCCTAACAGTTTTTTTTTTCTTTACTGTAATTTGGGGGCAGAGCCATAAACAACATTGATGCATGTTTTATGCTGTTCACACATCTAAATAATGTCTATGATGCTAAATACCGACTATATTTTATTCAAGTACAATTGTCAAAATGTTCCCCTCAAATAACAGCTATACCAAAAGCAGACACATCAACCTTTTCTTTTTATGGTGCTTGGTTTCCAGTTCATATCACACAAAATCTTTTACTATTATACTTAGAAAGTATGAAAAATGTCAGTTTTACATTTGGTTTCACAGTGTTAGAAAATATGACTTTCCAATAGGCTACTCTCAGCTTGTTTCAGGGTGGTGTGGACATGGCTTTTGAAAAGAACACATTGCCTGCTTTGTCCACACAACCCTGAGTCTCTTTGACACACCTCTGGTTGGCCAGGCTGGATCTGTTGATACATCACTGCCTGCTTCCCCTCTGATGATGCTTCCCAGTTTCTGTTTTCTCTAACCATCAAGTGCATTATAGCTGTAAAAGGGTTCATTGCTCTGTGAAAAGCAGATCCAGGGTTAACATAGTGCTGTGCTCACCGCTAACACCATCTCCAGAGAAACTCACCCAGCAAGAATTGGTGAGAGGAGAAAGCGGATTGATCTGTTCAGGGCCGCTTTCTTCTACAAGAGCAAGATGAACTATTTTTCCCTTGTAACTGTGATTCTATGCTGACCCCACTCTTCTCTCATTGGCATAATTTCTGTGGATAAATACACCTCGCCCTTAACTTCTTTTTTATCTTTCAGAAACTATGTAGCCTACAGCAATACAGTAGAGAGTGCTGACCTGTTCCTGGTTCAGACAGTGGGATGGTTGTAAATGATTGAGGGGAAGAGATCTGTCTGGAAATGCTGGAGTTGGGGTGGGGGAGTTGAATGGGAATTTCCATAGAGGAAATATGAACGTATAGAGGTGGCAAATACCTACGGAAATACTGGTTCACTGATGCAAATAAAATTAAAATCTCTTTAGCAAACTGTAGGTCAATGTTTGTTCTGAAAAGGAGTTGTATTTCCATTATTGTCATCTCAAAAGAAAAAAAAAACAAAAAAATATATGAACAAATATAAAGTTATTGAAAAGGAAGATGTTAATCTGATAACTATATACAACTAAAAAGTACATCAGATTGTGATTCCTATGAAATAATATATAATACCTCACAATTTTTTAGTGTTTGATATGAGCTGAGTATCTTACAAGTTTTCCATTGGTTATTCTCAATGATTCTAAATGATTATTCTCATTTTACGTATAAGAAAACAAAAACTCAAAGAAATAAAGCAATTGGCATAAGTTTCTAATGCATATATAGTGAGTAATGCAACAGCCTGGCCCAGACCAGTGTTTTAAACCCAGGCTTGCAAATAGAGCTCAGGCAAAGCCCTGAATATTAGCTCTAAGGGATCAGTATTCTGTTTTAGGACTACACGAGACTTGAAAAAAATCAACTTTTCGTTTATTTCTTCCCATACTACCTTTAGAGGATCTAAAAAGAAACACTGAAAAATAGGTTGCCATGGGGGTGCGGTGGAATTTTCCAGGAGGAAGTCAGGAAGGTTTGGGGGTAAGCAAAGAGTATGCCCTGGGCAGTAAGCATGAGATACTTGCGGAGTCTATGAGCTGGCATGTATGTGGACTTGAACACAGACATAACATCTCAGAAAAGTCTCATATAGGAATGTCCCTTCTTTTCAATGATTACATTTATCAAAACAAGCTCAAAAGTCCAGGGGAATGGGAAATGGTCTGATGGAAGAGGAAGCATTGTGAGCCAGTCTGATTATACACACATTCACTTTGAGGGACAGCAGGCAGGGCTCAGGAAAACAAAGCTGCCTCTCTATCCCTACAGGAAAGAATCTGGACCATTCTTGGACGCTCCCGATGGGGAGCTAGGTCTGGTATTATCAACAGCAGTAAAGTGGCCCTGCATGTGTGAGTTTTATTTGCTTTTTCAGCAAAGCACTAGGAGGCAAGTCAACATCAGCAACACTCTCCAAGCAGACTGGTAAAGATTTTACCTTTCCTTCACTCACAATCAAGCTTGTCTTCAATATTTCAGCTGCATCAATGTTCAGAAATGGAACCTCAGAGAATGAAGGCTTTTCATCTTGTACTGATCTGTCTGTCCAGTGATGGGAATAATACTGCACTCTCCAGGAACCTAGTACAGCTTAGTTAGCTAGTGTCTATACAGGGTTATGAAAACCGAAGTCTGTGTATGGCTGCTGCAAATAATGAACATATTCGCTACATCATTGTTCCAAAGATACATATTAATGATATTAACTATGAAACCTGTGGCATGTTTGACAAGGAGCATTAAAGGAGGTTCTTTTGAGAAAAAAATCATCTACTCTACTGGCTTTCAGTGAGATTTTTAAAAATAATTTTATATTTGGCCCTTAAATCATTTATTAGTAATTTCCTATTTTACATAGTTTCCATTGCTCAGTGCAGTCATTTTGATCATTTCACAAAAATATTTCACACAAGAACTGAATTTTCTTGTTTAGTCCAGGAAATAATGCCTTCTTATTTCTTCTTGAAGCAATTTTGAGAAAATTGGAAGAGGTACTGAGAAATAAATAAGAAAACCTGGCTTATGGAAGTCTATTCACACAGTGGGCTGCTGGGAACCCTGCTGCTGGTATTTACAGCATACACACACAGACCCAGGGTGGCTCAGCAGGGTGTGCCTCCCACAGCTGAGCCTCCCAGAGTGCTTGCTCATCCACCCACCTGCATCTCCCACACCTAGCTTCATGATGAACAACATTCATTTGGATTTATGAGATCTGCATAAATCCAATAAAATTCAAGTTTCTCCTGAAGACAGTGTAGGCAACAGAATGAAGGGTGCTTAGGTCCCAGGAAACCAAGGATATCTTCTTTATCATTTTGGTTCATTGAGATGAGTCTGAACACATTAATAATAAACTCAGTCACCAATAATAATGAACTTGTCACATAAAGGAAGCACTTCCAAATGGGGTCTAAAACCAAGAGTGAGTCCAGATGTGAATGCTCTACTTTGCTTGTCCCTGTTTGTCTGTTGTATGCTTCTCCATCTGTGCCTCCCTAAAGCAGTGAAACTGTCCCTTGTCTGGGTCTGTCTGTCTAAGCACGCCTATCCCTAGAAAAGGACTTTGCTCTCTCTTTTGTTGATTAGCATAGAAAACATGACATGGGGAGAGAATGAGGGATACTTTACAGCAATGTTTAACAGAGTTTTACAAGGGATTAAGTCACTGACTCCAACTGTATCCAATAATGGACAAACACTATCAAGTCGTATCTAAATGTTGCTTATAGCATTTACTTTTAGTCTACCTTCTGTTTCCAGCAAGTGATTATCAAAACACACATACAAATATGCATGAATTACTGTTGAATTAGAGGCACAGAAGAGTACATAACTTAAGGTTAGAGCTATACATAAGCTTAGATTATAAAAGCTAATTACTTGGGACATCCAAGACAAATAAGATCGATTGTAACACTACTTACTTATTTATTAAACATAATTTCTTTACTGGTTCTTTGGGAATTTCATATCAAGCACCCTAATTCAGCTCATCTCCTGGTCCTCCCCATATCTTCCCTTCACCGCTTCAACGCCCTCCACAAGAAACCTTTTAAAAAAAATCAAACTGAGATAAAACAGCATCAGGCTTCTTGGTGGTGGCATGAACCTAGAAACTCCACAGAGTTATGGCAATAAACATGGCTCTTGCCAGTACCTCCGGCATGAAGCTAGACCCTCAATAAGCTAAGGAATGTGGCAGAGCCAATGTCCAAAGCTGCAGCTTTAATCCTAGCTATGCTGCTTAGCAGATTCAAAACTCATGTGCTCAGAAAAAGATAGAAATATACAGTAAAGATAGATTCTGATGATGGAAATACAAAAACCCCTCTAAATTGTTTACAGAATGTTTAAAAATATATGTAGGCATCCGGGTGGCACATGCCTTTAATTCCAGCACTTAGGAGGCAAAAGCAGGCAGGTCTCTGTGAGTTCAAGGCCAGTCTGGTCTACAGTGCTAGTTCCATGACAGGCACCAAAGCTACAGAGAAACCCTGCCTCAGAAAACCAAATACAAGCACACACACACACACACACACACACACACACATACACACACACACGTAGACTTGGGGAAGAAAGGAAAAATAATAGCGAAAGTTCATAAAAGAGGAAATAGAGGCAGGGAGGCAGGTGTTTTTAGTCCTAGCACTTGGGAGGCAGAGACAGTAAGATCTCTGTGAGTTAAAGAACAGATCTTATCTACAGAGTAAGATCCAGGATAGCCGCAGATACACAGAGAAACCCTGCCTTAAAAAAATTAAAAATTAAATGTAAAAGAAATGGAGTTTTAAAAAAGCATTATTAGGATGGAAAATATACAGAGTCTAGATTATGTATATCATTGTATTTTCTTTGAAGTTTTTGCACTAAACCAACATATATATTTTAAAGATATTTTGACTTTAAAACATTAGGACATGTTACTTTGGAAAAGAGATTCTGTTTTTGTTTCCACAGAGGATGTAAAGCTGTAGATTCCTTACCAACTAAATATGGTTTGATCAAACAAGACACCCTGAAGTGATGACCCAGGTGATCCAATATCCATGACAGCTTCAGGACTGCTGGTTGAGATGAACCAGTCACACAGGATACCCCATAAAAAAACTGATCAATGGTACCCCCAATCGGCAGCAAGTAGTCTACACCCAAATCTCCAAATATTTTTTATAAGTGTTTTCATTTAAAGGGGGTTTATTATAAATCATTAATGGTCACAGTCAAGGTCTTTCTAAAGAAAAAAAGGGGATATGATATAGAAATGAATACTATTTTGGTATGGACTTTGGTTTATTGATACAAATTTAAAGACAATTTTGTTATATGTATATTTCTACTTTTCTTTAAGGTATTATGTTTATACAGCTTTTTTAAAATGCAAAGTATAATTAAGAAATACAGAGTAATTGATAGTTATCTATAATCATCAAACTTTTAATTATGTTAGTTAGGTTTTCTGGGTATACAGACATGTATTTCATTTAGAGAATCTTCAATACTTCAAAGGCCTACATAATATGGGATTTAAAAGGTTTTTAATAACTTAGACTTCTATTGACAATGAGACATGTCAGCTTCTGGCAGCACCAATTACTTTAGAAAGTTTAGTGGGCATAGGAGAGACTTGTTATAGAATGTGCCTTCAATGCGGCAAGGTTAGCCATTTGGATAAGAAATTGCTCTTGTCTGGACTGTGTGATGATATGCTGTATGAACTGGACATTCAGAACCAAAAATGACTGCTGAACTTACCAAAAACTAAGAAAACCTTCTGGGTTCTTGTTTCATGAAAGAGTCTGCCAGAAAATCTCTAGGTCACAGAAGAAAGTGACTGACAAACTGCCAATATAGGCAAAAGAGTTTTACAAATTTCATGCTTCATAGAAAAGTCTGTCAGTTACTATGGGCTTGTAGGCTGAAGATGGATGCCCCAGCATTGCTAAAGAACTTTGGGTTATCAAGGAGGGCACCACTTGTTAATTCCCAGCTGCTTGTCCCCAAAATAATCACACAGAAACTGGATTAATTAAATCACTGCTTGGCCCATTAGCTCTAGCTTCTTATTGGCTAACTCTTACATATTAGTTTAACCAATTTCTATTAATCTGTATATTGCCATGTGGCTGTGGCTTACCTGGTAAAGTTCTGGCATCTGTCTTGGGGGGGGGCTATGGCTTCTATCTCACTCTGCTCTTATTTCTCTCAGCATACAGCCTAGATTTCCCTGTCTTGTTTTTTTCTTCCTTGCCATAGGTTCAAAGCAATTCTTTATTCAATAAAAGCAACCCATAGACAAAAGGACCTCCCACACCATTGGGTGACTATCCAAGAAGTGAAATGTCTCTGTAATTTCTAGATCTTTGGAAGTTTCTCACAATGCACTTCCTGTTTACTTTGGTAATTATCCTTCTGGGGTCATTTGTGGAGTTAAAAACAAGTAGTTATAGTTTTCCTTACTTATAATAAAAGATAAATTATATGTAAAACTTTAAACTCACAAAGATAACATAGATGATAGAATATTTTCTTTAATTTTGTCAGATACAAATAGACTAAATCTTGTAACCATATTCTTGCTTAATAGCTGTTTTGTTATATATAATTTTAAGTTAAAACTTCCTTTATAAGACAATAAGGGGAGATGATGTGGGATTGCCCTCTGTATGCTATAAATATGTTTTATTACCATTGGTTAATGAAGAAGCTTCTTTGGCCTATGACAGGACAGACTAAAGTTAGGCAGGATAACAAAATTGAATCCAGGGAAAAAGAAGGCAGAGTCAGGCTGATGCCATGTAGCCTCCCAAGAAGCAAGATATGAGGTAACAAACCACAAGCCTCGAGGGAAGTTATAAAATAATAGAAATGGGTTAATCAAAGATGTAAGAGCTAGCTAGGAATATGTCTCAGCCATTGGCAAAACAATGTTGTAATTAACATATTTTCTGTGTGATTATTTGGGTCTGGGTAGACAGGAAAAGAAAAGGCAGTCTCTGTGTACAGTTAATAGTTAAGTGATCTTTTAGTTATAAACTTTTGAGCCTTTTTTTTCATACTGTGTTTTAAATATTTGTTCTCTAACATCCAAAAAGCACAATAAAATTTAAAAATGGCAAAATCACAAGAAAAATTCCTCAGAAGATTGTATTCTTTCAAACCACTTTCCAAGTTTAGACTTTTAATATGCCAAATAACACTAAAAGACATACCTTAGCCAAAAGCAGTAATTCATGATATAGTAGTGAACATTGTTAAAATGAGAACTGAAGTTTCATAGACAGCCTTATTGACAGTAATTTTCAAGTGTTAACATGGAGGACTTGATAATATGGGTTACTGAGACTCTTGACATCATAGACTTTCTTGTTCATCATGTTAATGTATGACCTATGGACCTTTATTTCTAATGACTTTCCAGGAGAGGCTAATGCTTCTGACAGCTCTCTAGACTATATCAACTCTATCACAATTGTCTGGACCCAGAAATACCCCTTTGAGCTGTCACAAAAAAGTACTTTTCTTTTTATTTTAAAAGCAGATAAAGGATGTTTAGAGGTCCTTGAGAACATTTCTTTTCATATCCAGGTTTGACATATCTCATGTGACATCATCATCTTTATTGAGTTAGTTCTGCAGGTGGCCAAACCTGTAATCTATGCATTACCCTCAAAGAGCAGAACCATTTGTATGGGTTTAAAAATGGAAGCAAGATAAAGGTAATAGATCAGAATCTTTCAGCAAATGTAGAAGATCATAGATCTATGCCAAAGATTTGGTGGCATGGCATGATGGATATCTGAACAGCACAATGTCATTCTCTTGGTGGTGTGTCCCTGCCAGCTGCTCATCATAAGTCACTCAAATTAAATTAGGATTAATTTTTAATGGTTGTTAAGGAATTAACTTTGGTACTATCTTAATTCCTTTTATTTAATACAACAGAATATGTTACTTCTTCTGAGGAACTACAGGCAGAGCCGACTGTGCAGACCAGAATGGATGGTCTGTCCCTGTAACTCTTCCTAGCTGGATTCTTGGTGAAAAAGTGGAAATTATTCACTCCAAATGATGTGATATTTTTTTGTTTGCTTGTTTGTTCCTTTTGTTGTTGTTATTGTTTTTTGTTGTTTGCTTTTTGTTTTATTGGTGTTTTTTTTTTTTTTTTCAGTGTTGGGAATGACAAGGACTAAAGGATCTTACCATGAAGATAGATAAGAATGAAGCAGGCTGCAGGGGAAGCCTGAGCAAAAATAAAGGCAAGGAAACCATTGATAAATTTAGAAGAGTTTTGGTCGATAGATCAGAAGAATCGAATTGGGGCTGCGTGATGGAGAAGTTGGAGCACACGTGAAGTTCTCTCCCAAGGAAAACTGCCATTGTAGATTTTCTTTAAAGAGAAAAGTCACTCAAATTGACCTAAGTATTAAAAACAGTAAGTTCTATCAATAAGGTTAAAGGTTTGACATACCCCAGTTTAGAGGCAAATAATGATGTGACATATTCCCTTGTATGAAGGGCTGTGAGCTCTAATGTAAGATCCACAAGGCTCTTTTTTTTTAAGCTGCTGCATTAAAATAAGATCACACATTTAGTTTAACTGAGTAGAGCTCTCAGCCTGGATGCACAGATGTATACCATGCATTATTGCATAACTCTAAGTCATTCTATTAAATTAATTTATTCTTACTAGTTCTTTGCTATAAAGCAACCAAAACCATGATATGATGTTGCTTTCTTCCCAAACTTTTAAGTAAAAATATGCTTTCAATCAGTATTCTTATGCTTCTGATTCATCCTCACTTCCTTTTTCCTGGTAGCATGACCTGGCCTTCCCTTCCATCATACCATTAGGCGTTTGAATCATTCTCTCTGCACTTCAGGAGGTGTGGGCACTTCCCTACTGTTTAGAACATAAAAGCCTGTCTTTTCCCCAGTAGGATATTACCCATGAACCTACTCATTTCTTTGGGAAGAATGACTCATTCCAATACAAAAATAAAAATAATCTCTCTGATAGGAAATAGCTATATGAGCTGATGGTGCCAGTTAGTTAAGTGGGAGTTAAAGAATGGTAGAACTTGGTAAACACAGGAAGAAACAGTTGTTCCATGCCTGTCAGTATATTTTTAAGGAAACTTCTGGGATTTTAGTCTTCTGTTCTCTGTGTGGGAACAGACATTAGCCCGTACTATTATCGTCCCTGAGTTGTTATAAGAAAATTGATGCTCATTAGTTTGAGAAAATAATCTATATAACTTTAATCCTATATAAGTAAACATACAAAATAACTTTGACCATTAACCTAGCCTATAAAAAAGAAGGTAGTCATTAGTTATTATAATATAAGTCATGTATATATAATCTCAGGCATTTAACAGGAAAAAGATATGTACATATCCTTCCTCTTCCGTCTTTCCCCCTGGGCCCCAGTTTTGCTGGTTTGGTTTGTTTGGATCTCACCTTTATCCATCGTTCATGCAGAGGATCCTGATTTGTAAGTTTTATCTATTAATAAGTATATTTTTTACTTGTATATTTTTTAGTTCTGAGCTAGTGTGTGATTTCTTTCATTAAGTGTCTGTTCTTTGCCCTCAGTGCAAGTATGTGGCTATTTAAAAGTTCTAAAGCAGTGTCTGTTCAGCACAATTCATGGTACCTCGAAGAACAGGCATTAGCCAAGATTCACAAAGAATTTATTGTGAACTTGAATATGAACAAAGAGTGACAAACCAGTTTAATGCATAAAACTCCAAGCCAAACCATAATAAATAATAACAGATATATCAAAGTCACATTGATGATCCAGACTGTTTCTCTGATCTTGGTAACCAGACAATGATCTGGTAGGAATTCCTCTCAGACTTAGAGATCTGTTAGAAGCTGGATTATCAAGAACGTATCTTGAGTGTCAAGTATACTCGATCATATAACAGTCATTGTTAGTATGAGAAGTAGGACTGTGAATTCTTAGAACTGAATTGGACAAACTGAAAGTCTATCTGAGGATATTGAAAAGACAGTAAATAAATGTGATTTGAATAATATATCATGAAGGCAAAATTGGCAAAGAATTAAAAAGGGTCGATGCACAGGAAGATGGGCATAAGGACCATTATGCAAAATTGCTTGATGAATATATACAATAGACCTCAAGAAGTAAGAAGACAGAGACTATAAGGCATCATGCTCAGAGAACTGTCCTGTCTCCACCTTCTTTTCTCTTCTATCTCTGCTTGGAATTCTTGCCTTGCTCTATTCTGCCCTGTCATAGTCCCAAGCAGCTTTTTTATTCATTAACCAATAAAAGCAACACAAATACAGAAGGACCTCCCACACCATTAAAGTTTGCCCTCCTCTCCATTTCCTTCCGGGTGTCGCTGGACTCACGGCACTTTGTAACTACTAGAATCCTAAGTGTGAAGATGACAGATCAGATTCGACCTTCCCTGCTTAAGTAGCATTACAGAAAGATAGACATTCCCTTGCAACTTATATGAAGGAAAGCAGAATCTCGTGGTGTGTCTATAATGCAGTATTTCAGTTCATCTATTAAGAGATTCATGTTTCAAACCAAGGGGGGAAAGGCAGTCTATTGCTATAGTACCTATAAAATTCAAAGCATCACCTTTTCTTTACCCTGTTTTTACATACCCCCCCTCAAAAGAATGCAGCTCTCCTTGTACACACTGCTGGTCCTGTCACCCTCTGCTTATAACAGTGCCTTGCCAACGGATGGCTTCCCCGAGATGAGATAAGCGGATTTGGGCTTGTCCAAGTGCAGCCTAAGCAGACACGGCTCTAATCTGTTCAGATTCTCTTGGCTTCATTAAGTATTAAATGCTAACCTTTCCTTTTTCACAAAAGGAAACTCTAATTTTCCGCAGTCTGATGAAAAAGATGTAGAGGTCTATTAAGGCCATGTCTTTCACAGTTTCACCTTCTAGAAGATTTGAAAAAAAAAAGACCATTTTAAAGAGCTCATTAAATATTTCTCAGGACTGCCATGATTATATTACTCTTGTGTTAGCCTGGAGCTGGTTGGATGAAGCCGATGCTTTTGTATCTGCAGTAACCATGTCGATAGCGCTTGTGGGAAATGTTGGAAATAAACTGCAGCAACTTGGGCTTCGAAGAACGGGCAAAGTTCTCCAAGGGATAGTCTTGCCCTGCCTGTGGGTAACATAAGGAGGATCTTGTGCTATGGTTCAGTTATTTGTCCTTGGCATTGTACTGGTTTTTCAGTTGGGAATTTTCCCTTCAGTCTTTTGTAATTGAATGGTTACAAAAAATCTGTCTGGTAATGGAGACTCGCAAGCAATAGAACACAAGGAAGAGGGGAGAGGGGGCGCACATCTGATTGGAAGAGATTTACTTCCCAACATCTCTTTGGAATTTTAGTTTGTTCATATTCTTGAAACCCAAAGGTCACCCAATCAAGAACACATGCTAATAACTTGTCCTTTTAGATTGTCTGAAAAACAGTTGTTCAATATTTGCTAAGGAGAGAAGTTGTCAGCTGGAGAGTACTGATCAGAGGAGGAGGCTAGCTCACAGAAAGCTGAATTGTTAGCCTGGTGATCTCAGCAACCCTTCAGATGGGTGCCTGCCCACACTTGACCCACAATCTTCCAAATTAGGTAGGACATTTGTCTCTGTAACCTAAGCATGAAATTTGGAAATCTCTTTTCTTACTACCAGAGCACTTTTATCAAGCTGACTCTTCTACTTTTCCTCACAGGATTTCTTCTGGATATTCCTTTTACTCTTATTCCCATGGATGCCTTTGCAAACTGACAGTTCTTCTCATATATTTATGCCCAGGGCTGTTTAACATTTTATTTTGTTTTGCTAACAGTTAAAATCTGTGGTGTGAGAGTGTGTGTGTCCATGTGTGTGTATGTGTGCGTGCACGCATGTCTTATTTTAGTGCTATGGTGGCGACAGAAATGCAAGTCAAAATTGATTGGCTCATGTGTTCATTTATAAAATTATCTTTAGTTAGCATACAAATAATAGGCTCCACTGGGATATTTCCATACGTATTTTTCCAATTTAATCTTGTGTACCCTCTTCTTATCCTCTATCTTCCCTCCTCCCCTGTTTCTTTTTGGCCTTCTTCTTTCCTTCAGATAGTTCCTATCCTCTTATCATTCTATTCCTAGACTGTTCATATCTTTTATTATGAAGTCATTTGAGCTTTGTTAAGGGCCTATTCTGTATCTATTGCAATAATCACGCAATTACTGTCGCTAAGCCATTTTATGAACTGAATTATACTTCCTGGTGTGCATATGTTGAATGTGTGAGAATGTACATTGTATTATGGGATTGAAATCAACTTGGTCATATCTAAATATATTCATGAATTCACTATACAAGTGCTTTATTGAGAATTTTTGTATCTATGTTCTTTAGGGAAATTGGGCTGTAATTTCCTTTTTTGTTGTTCTGTCTTAAGACTTTTTATTGCAGGATATTATCCACTCCTTATAATGAGATTGGTAGTGTTCCTCTCCTTTCTATTTTACCACCAACTCTGAGAAGCATTATTTAAAGGTTTAGTAGAATTTGGCAAAGATCCATCAGTCCTGGGCTTTTCTTTGATGTGTACTCTATTCCTTCTTTAGTCTGGCTAAGGAAATGTCTAAGATGCTTATAGATTCTTGATTTAATACTGCTATGTGTGGTGGTTTGAGTGTGAACTGTCCTCAGTATGTGGATAAAAATGTGATCATCAAGCTTCCATCCCACCACCAAACTTTCCTGACCCATTTCCCTGACTCCCCTGCCATGATGAACTCTCTCCTTCTGGAGCTGTTAAGCCAAAGTTAGCTCTGTCTTCTATAAGTGGCTTTCTGTCAGAGTATTTTATTATAGCAATGGAATAGTAACTAATACAGTAGGTCATCTGTGTTTAGGAATTTAAAAATTTCTTTTAGATTTCTCAGTTTTTTTAAATAAAATTCAAGAACATGTTCTGTAATGATCCTCTGAATTTCATTGGTATCTGTTGCAACTTCCCCATTTTCATCTCCAATCTTATTTTTCCATTTTATTTTTTTTTTAAAAAAGCACTTTTGGCTGGGCAGTGCTGGCACACACCTTTAATCCTAGCACTTGGGAGACAGAGGCAAGTGAAACTCTGAGTTTGAGGCCAGCCTAGCTTACAAGAGTTATTTCCAGGACAGGCTCCAAAGCTACAGAGAAACTCTGTCTCTGAAAACCAAAATAAAATTTTTAAAAGAACATTTTTAAATAAATATTTTTTTTAAAAAATGTTTATAAGGTACATGACTTCTTTAAGAGACATAAGTGAAAAGTTTGACAGAATTGGAATTAGTAAGAGCTAGGAGACTGTAATTTTGCTGAAAGAAACAATGTTAGCATTTCAAATGTATAGAACATGACCATAGAGATTATAAGAGTAAACACAATGATCTAGGCCTCCTGAGATGGCTCTCACTGCCCCTCTCCTCCATCTCAACTAGTCCTCCCTTCCTATGTTTGCTTTTTTAAGTTTTGTTTTCCTATTTACTTTTGTGTCGTTGTGAGTGTCTGTACGGGTGTGTGTCGTATGGGTGCGGTAACCATGGAGGCCAGAAGTCACTGGATCCCCTGAAACTGGAGTTACAGGAAATTATGAGGAGCCAGGCGTAGGTGCTAGGAATTGAATTGAATTTGGGTCCTGTGTCACAGCAGCAAATTTCTTAAGCATCATCTCTCCAGTCCAATATCTTTTTTTGTCTTTTCTTCGAGAAAAATCTCCCACATACCATTATAAGACATAAAGTGAGAGATTTCCCATAATTCCTTGAACATGATTTCCCAGAACTCCTGGAATATAGCAATGTCCTGTAGTTACACCATTTCAAGCATCCTTGGACTTCTCTGAAATTCAGTTCTCTATTTTATAGAGCTCTACTGAATGATCTTTGTACGTTAATGTGCCCCTGGGGGAAGGAGCATGATTAACTCTGCTTGCAATAGCACTGCATATGCTGGCACTCTGATAAATGCTACCAGACGATGAAATGAATCCCCAAGGGCCACCAAGATGGTTTCGCTTGTAGAGGGTCTTGCCAAGCAAAATCAGCAATCTGAGTTCAATACCTGGAAACTACAGAAAGATGGAAGAAGGGACCTGACTTCACAAAGTTGTGTTCTGGCATCCCATCGATGCCATGGGATGTGCATCTACACACATCACACACCTCAACAATAATACTATTGTAACAAAAATGAATAATGAAATGAATTGCCAAGGGTCAAAAAAAAAACCTCAAACTTACAACACTGAAATGTTTTCTTTGTCAATAGGCCATAAGCACAGAGATGTTCACCACCTACCCACTTGGGTTTTCAAGTAGAGTCACCCAAATGCCAAAATAGTACAAACTGAGTAAAAGGCAGCAAATGTATTGACCAGTAACAGGATGGTCCTCAAAACTCTGACCTTTGGGGATGCCCAAGACTGTGGGGCTGTGATTATATTAGACCTTTTGCATTTGTAAAAGGCAAAGACTATGAAGCCATTGGTCCAGATCATTAAGATCAGATGCATGAAGTGAAAAAAAAAAAAAAACCCCACAAGACTGCTGTGTTTCTCTTGCAATGTCCAGCATTAGGATCCATGACTTTTCACAGTAAAGATTTTGCCATTTCATTGTACATCCACTGATACAGCATTAAAAGAATTCATGCAAAGGTTTGGTATCCAGCAGAGATAACAGCAGGTACCAACACTAGGATCTAAAATTGATATAGAGGTTGAGACTAATGACCTGGAACCCATCGAGGGGACAGATGGTATACAAGAAAATCCCTGTGCCTACTCTGCAATAATAAAGACAATTTACACATAATATCATCCAGGAAATATTTTCATCCAAAAGCCATTGCCTGGTGTAGGTATCAACTTGTGGAGTAGACAGTAAATCTAAGCAGAAAGTGGTTGTTTACTCCGTTGGCAACCATGCCACCATTGCATCAATGGGTATGTGTTGCCAAGGTAGTCATTATAGTTTACAGGATTCACAGCTGGGTAAGATTAATATTACTTTTCAACTCTGGTAGTGTACACAGCATCTTCTACTAATATGAACAGTAACCAATAAGGATAAAGCTTTCAGGTCAGTACCCCATTGATTTCCTCATGTTAAGAACATTTTCACATAACGCATTTTGATTACATTATTTCCCTTTCCCGAATTCCTCTCATATCTTCCCCATCTCCCTACCCATCTGAATTTATGCTCACTCTCTTTCTCTCTCCCTCAAGAATACCACCCCCACCCCCAAAACAACCCAAAAAAGCATCAGAGAAAGAACGCACACAAAAATCAATAAGAAAAAAAATTACCTGTTGTCAACACTGGGTCCTAATCATGTGTGATGGTTCTGGAGTCCTTGGCAGTGAGTTGTTCTGCAGGTCTTTGGAAATCACAAAAGAATGGTTATGGGGCAGAAGAAAGGGCCAAAAAGGGCCCAGGGGAAAGTTTAGTCCTTACCAAGAGGCTGAATATCATCTCTTACCTGATCATTTTTTTTCTTCAAATTTTCTTTTATTTTTTTCAATCTTGCTATTTAAAAAAAACAATTCTTGGTTTGATTAATTTTATGTATTGTTATTTTGAGCCTTGGCTCATTAATTTCTGCTCTAATCTTTGTTTCCTACCACTTGCTGGCTTTGTGTTTCTGTTGCCTCATTAAGCTATTTGAAATATCTCTTTTAATGTAAGCTCTCATAACTCATGACTTTCCCTTGGATAACTGCATACACTGCATGCCAAAAAGTCTGGCAAGTTATAATGTATGTTCTTATGAAACAGTGTCAGAGCTTATTAAGAAGAATAATTTTTTAAATATAAATTTAAGCGTGAAAGTTAATAGAAAGGAAGGTATTTAGGAAAAGGGCAGTTGACACTAAGTGGATATCGACTCCTTCAGAGAGAAACGTTCTTTCCATTTAATTCTAAACACCTTAAAAATTCTTTTCTGACTTCTTCAGTTATCTGTTCTGTCGTCCACATACAATGTTCACTCTCTCAACATGTCTTTTCCTGTTGTCTTTCTAGTGATACCCAATTTTGGCACACCCAGAAAAGACAAAAGAAATTATTTAAGTTTTTTTTCTATTTCTTCAGGCTTCCTTTATGGCCTACAATGAGCTCTCCATGAAAAAAGCCAAGGACCTGGACTGCATTCCCAGCATCCATGTCAAGCTCACAAGTCCTTTAATTCCAGCTCCATGGAGATCTGACACCTCTGGGCCCCAAGAAAAAGTTTTATGAGCTGATGAGAAGAATGTGCACCCCATATCTGTTGATCGGACTACCCTGTTAACATCTGTTAAAGAGATCTGATGGATGATGCAGGCTGGTTCTGATGTTTCCTTTACGTTTTAGTCTGGATGAGTCCTGTGTTGATGCAAGCAGGGTTTGACGTAGCTCATTGTCATTGTTTCAGTACCTTTCCTTTGATGTCTAACAGTGATTGTGTTTTGCAGCTGAGGGTCTCAGCAGGTATGTTTATATACTTATAGTCATTGTATCTTCCTGATGCTTTGTTCCATTCATTTGTAGTGGCCACTTTAAATATTTTATTACTATCAGATGTGTGAGTGTGGGCACATGTGTGCCATGCACCAATTTTGGGGAGTTGATTTCCTCCTCCCAAGAAGGGTTTTAGGAACCAAACTCAGGTTATTTTATGAGGCTTGTGTCGAATGTGCTTTTACATGCTAATCCATCTTGCCTGCTCATTCATTACACAACCGTTTTAATCTTTCCCGAGTACTTCTGCCTTGCGGTCTACCTAGAAAGGTATCAAAGTAGCTTCTTTTCTTTTCTTTTTTTTTTTAAGCTATCATTTCTTGTTTAACTGACAGCTATCTTTCCACTCTGTTAGTGTCTTTACCTATGAGATAGTTTCCTTAGGGATGATAGGTTAGTGCATATTATTTTTAAGTTCAACCAGCTACTCTACATGGTTCTTTTTTCTTTGTGTGTGTGTGTGTGTGTGTGTGTGTGTGGTATGTATGTGTGTGTGTGCATGTGTGTACTGTCTCATGTGTGCATATGTGATGATATCTTTTTCTATGCCTTTCACATTGCTTTTTTAAAGAAAGGGTCTCTCACTAAATCAACTTGGAGCTCAATATGCTAGAATAAATCACCAGAATTATTCTATCTCTGGCATCCCGATGCCCAGTTCTGGGAGTTACAGACATACACATTACACCAAGCTTTTACATAGATTCTGAGCATCAAAAGTCAGGTCCTTAGGCATCCAACTCTGTACTCATCTTCCCAAGCCTGATGCTATATTTTTTATGTGATGTTTATGATTGTTTACATTTGGAACTATTTTTTACAGATTTTTTCTGATGATTTTTTACTCTTATTAGTTGTTTTTATAGTGGCTTAAAATATTTTTGTTGTTACTATTTCCCTACTGTTTGTATTAGGAGTTTGTTAGATATTATGGATTCTCTCATAGTCTTCTTTGTTCACTTTTTTCCTTGAATGAATTTTATTCTGCTGTGCCTCTTGGTTGACAATTTTCCCTTCTCTATATGTTGGATTCCTTTAAGCCTCTGTTTTAGTTTTGGCTTGGTGACCAGTGACTAGTCTATGCATGTCTTCAAGTGTCTTACTTCTATGTCAACTCTACAAGGTAATTTCTGTGATTAGATTAATTTGTGATTAAATTAACCATAATTTACTGTTTTTTTTTTTTTACTTTCAGGCCTTGATTTACATTGTTACACATGTTCCTGTATTTGTAAGTGTATTAATATTTTTTCCTTAATAGATCCCACATTGTGTATTTGATTTGTACTTTGGGCATTTTGACCAAGTATCATGCTGAAGGAACGCAGCTATGGATGTCTCTGTGAAGCCTTAAATGTCTCAGCCTCTATGACAGTAAGAAAGAGATCTAGAGGTATATTGAAACCGTATAACCAATTTCAGGCTTAAAGGTTGTCAAACTCCAAAAGTCCACTTAGAGGAGGGTGTCAGCTCCTTAGCCATCAAGGGTGGGACTCCTTCCTCTATATTCTTCAATGCCTGAGTTGATCCTCCTGTCCTCTGCACACTTGGGTTTGTCAGCTCTGTCCCTCTGAAATGGCTTCCTGTTGTTCTGCCTTTCACATAAAGCTATGGCAGAAGTGATGGCTCCCTGTTCTCAGGGCTCTGGGATAACTCAAATTTAAAGAATAGGCATTATGTCGAGCTGTTACTTGACCACAGATTTCTATCTAAGGCACCATCATCACATCTAAACCCAAACCAGGACTTGAGACTTATAGGAGCACGACCTTGTTCTATAGGTAGGACACTGTGTCTTCTTCTACCAGGGCCACCTAGCTTCCACTTTGGATGAGGTTTCTTTTCTCTGCCCTGTCTACATAACTGGAGCTGTATGGGTCTATCTAGCTCCTTTGGTTGAAATCCTTTTGTGTCTCCACAACATTCATCTTTTCCATCACTCCCCTTTCTCTTCTTCTCTGTCTTTAGGATGAAGCAGATTCTTTCATATCCCAACTCCTCTTTTTCACTGTGCCACATAGAGACAACTCACAATCTGTCACAGTCTGCCATCTTATTTGGAAGACTTTTTTTTTATTTCCAAGACAATACTGATATATTAAATAAAATCATAACCACATTGTGAAACAAAGACAATGGAGATCTTGGCAATGTTTAAATTTTCTATTGATCATTCGATTATTAGATTTCAAGGTACTAGGTGTTGCATCTCAATTTTTGCACATACTAGGAAAGTGCTCCACTACTGAGTCATAATCTAGTTATTTTCCTTAATTTTTAAAGCAATAGCTTTGTCAATCCTCTGAGAAAATCAAATATTGTATTTTAACCTATTCAAACCCCTCCCTCAACACCCCTTCCCTAACTGCCCTCTCTTGCCTCCTATTCCTTCTCACTAAACTTGTGACTTTCTCTTTTTGTCTCCTCTCTTTCCCATTGAGTCCAGTTTGTGTTATCCAGCTAGTCTTGGAGGTGGGACCTGCCATAGTCTGTGAGTAACCTTCTGTGGGGTATGGCTTACATCATTAAAGAAAGCCGACTCTCTCTTTCCCAGTAGCTAACTAAATCTAGTAGTTCCCCGGCTAGTGGTGAGAGTCCGTGTGCACCTTTCCTGGAGTTTCTGTAAGTCTTCGTAATTCTGTCACAACTACTGTGAGTTCCTATGTTCATCTGCCCTGTTGCACGCAGATAACACTGTTTGTAAACACCTCTGACTAAATAAAGTGGTTTTTAGCTGTTAAAGGGGCCAAGAGTCTACGGCTAGACAGGTCATAAGTTGTAGGGAAAAACTCAGTACTCTGATTCTGCTAAGTGGAATAGTCAAACAACTTCCAGTAATTTACTGTGAAACCATAGATCAAGCACTTCTCAACTCTCATTTGAGAAGCTTCTCCTGGAGATAGATGTCATTAATACAGAGACCCTCAGCTGGTCAACTGGCAAAGAATAAGAGTGAGCAAAGTGCTCTAGATGGGGGTGCATGTCTCAACATTGAAGTGCTCAGTTCCAATTTGAAAGATTTAGAATGTTTTTGAAATAATGCATTTTTATTTCAGCAAGATTAATGCTATAGTGTTATGAGATGAGAGGATAAGAATGAAGATGGATTTTTCTTTTCATTTTGGAAAGCTTAGAGCAGCATTAAAATAATAGAATACCAGAATAAATCATGTTCTTGTTTAATTTCAGTCATTTTATCAATGCCTTTTTTGGTTCAGTGTACTGTTACCTTCACCAAGACTCAAAAACATCCTAAAAAGGCAGGAGGGATATATTGTTACTAAGAAAATGACTTTCTGTTGCTAAAAATAGAATATTGACTCTTAGATCTATGCCTTTAAAATTTAAGGTAGGGTTTGGAGAGATGGTTCAATAGTTAAGAGCACTGACTGACTTTCCAAAGGACTTGGGTCTGAATTTCAGCACCCACCTGGCAGCTAGCAACCATTTGTAACTCCAGTTTTAGGCTATCTGACTCTCTCTTCTGGCCTCTGTAGGAGATACATACACATGAGCCGCATGAACACATGAAGGAAAACCAACCATACCTATAAAATAAAAATACATAAATCTTTTAAAAATAAAATTACATGTAATACAGTTTAAGGGTGAATAATAACTGGTTTTAAAGGAATTTCTGAGGAAAAGGTATTTAGTGGGATGGTCTGAAATAAATTGGTAAGTAATTGGGCACCATCTAAGCCAGAACAACGCTGGGATCCAGATAAAAGGATACCTGTCTGAGACAACGTTTTGAGCCTTGAATAGCACTTGTTGCTGTAATAAGACACTGACCACACACAACTTAGGGAATGAGAAGTGTATTTTGCCTCACAGGTTACTCTTCGTGAACAAGGCAAACCACACCAGAGGCTCAACACAGGAACCTAGAGGCAGGACCTGAAGCTGAGACCATAATGGAAAGTGTTTGCTGGTTTGGCCAGCTATCTTTCTTCATTATAGGTCTACCTGCCGACAGATGGTATGACTCACAGTGGGCTGGGCCCTCCTATGTCAGTTAGTAACATATCCCCGTAAGCATGCACACGGGCCAATTCAATGGAGGCAGCTTCTCAATTGTGGTTCCCTCTTCCCTGGATGTCAAGCTGACAACTGAAGCTGACTGTGACAAGGTCCCAGTAAACCACAACCTGGAAAAAAGTGCAGATTCTAAAAATTACCTCATACCAGGAACATACAAAATGACCCAATGGACTTCATTTGGAGTAAAAATAATCTTAAGACTTCCAGGTAGGATGGGATGCAAAAAGCTGCCTCCTTGTGAGTCAAAGAAAAAGAACTATGTTAGAGTATGAGAAATTAGACTCTGTTCTTGAAAGAGGAAGTGAGGAAGAGCTTCAGTAATCCACAAAGGTTGTGACAGGATTTGTGGAAATTGTGGAGGAAAAGATATACAATGCACAGGAAAAAAATAAACCAAACTGAACCAAACCAAAGCCAGCCAATCAACCAACCAACCAAGCTACCAAACAAACAAAAGACCTTCCCGCAAGGCTGAACACAGCTTTGTGTGATTTGCCTTAGAGAAAGAACAAGCAGAAAATTCACCACAGCTGAGTCAGACAGCCCTGGAGAAAGCAGGCAGACACCTGCACTGCCCCTCCCTTTATTCACTCCAGTTAGGGAAGTTCAACTTTGGAAGTAATTCTTTCATCTTCTCTGTTACTCATATTTAAAGTGCAGCTGGCTCCAGGACAGCCCCTCACTCACTTCACGCTCTACGTACAGCACAGCGGTAGAGATTGAGTTCCTTGTCTCTTGACCTTGCCCTCATCTGTTTTTGTTCTTTTATCTCCATGGTTACCTTCAGTTTCTTAAGGATCATAGTTCTTTGGATATTATTAAAAAAAAAAACCAGTGTATTTTACTTACCTCTTTCCCATATTATTCTACTAGAACACAAGTCCCCTAAGAGCAAGGATCCTGGCCCATTCTTGCCTGGTGGGTTCCTTAGATAACACTAGTGCAGTACTGTACACAAAATCAGCTTTCATATTTGTGACTGAGTGGCTAGACGGATACATGTAAACTCCTATTAATACTCATGTCTTTTCCACTTATTGTCATGGCTCTAAGAGGGCTATCTTTACCCACTCCTGTTTATGCAATAGGTATCAAAATGTGTATAGTCATGAATTCCTACCAGCTAGCTATACTCCTATAATATTTAATAGAAGTTTTTTTTTTTTCTGGCGGATTTTCACCAGCCCTTGTAATACAAATTTAGAAGCTTGACCATAGGGACATTAATACATTAACCTACAATATCTACCTAAAGTATATTATGAGCAAACTTGTATCTATCTATCTATCTATCTATCTATCTATCTATCTATCTATCTATCTATAGCAATTGGTTCAACAGTGTCTTGGTATTACTTCCAGGCTACAGTTACAGATAAGCAAATAGATTTTGATGCCAGTTCATTGAGACATAGGGAAAAAATATAAATCATAGGAACTCTTGCACATGAACAGAGTGTGAACGATAAAATGGGACTGTACAGTAGTCACGAGACATACCTAAGTCCTGGAGTCTACTTATTATGCATGGTCACTACTTTACAACTTTTGACTGTGTTGGTCAGGAGTGAGTTTGCTTTCTGCTGACTCATCACAACCTCTATAGCCACACACAGTCCATTTCCTCAGATGAATCATGACACATCGGACCATGTGAAGTTTACTCAGAAGACCTTGATTGTTTATGCAAGCAACCCGAAAAGCGAAGAAGAAAATATTTACTACAAAGAATAGTGGTTTGGAATTGTAAAGAAATGCTTTAAGTAGAGGCGATTTGAAAAATATGTAATGGCCAAGCTCTCCACGAGATGGCACTCCTCGTCCTCCCACCATTTAAGGTTTCAGTGCGTTCATAGAATATCAAGGCATTTATCTGCATATACATATACACATTCATATGTGTACACATATGAATTCAAATGTGCTAAAATGCAGAAATTACCACATTGATTTTGTGCCTAGAAATGTACTTGTATTAGGCAAGGATGAGGCACAGGACCTAAAGGAAAAATAAATGGGGGTGGAATGCTATGAACTATTTCAGAAACACTACATATCTTGAGGACATTGAATAGATTAGCAACTTAGAAACCTGCTTGTGTTTTCTAAAGATCATCAATGTTTAATCCCTGATTCACAAAAGGAGTCTTGCTCTTGTCGGCACCTGGGACTAGAGAGTAGCTTGCTCCATTGGTAAGGTTTAATCTGAATTAATACTTTCACTTGAAGTCCTCCCCCTGTTCATATCCCAGCCCTGTGCCCTTGTTAGAGTGCTCTAGCGGCAACAGACTCTAGTATGGATTTTGAGGTCAGAGACTCGCAATTGCAGCCAGCTGGAGAATCAGCTAGGGTTTTGGATCATTTTGAAGTCATCATTTTCATTACATTAACACTAAAAGGGGGAAGGATCAAGCAGGCAGAGTCGATAGACAGATGCATCAAATAATCTAGAGGAAGAATTGGGAGTTTCTCCACATTGACAACCACAACACACATTAGCCTAGATACTCATCTCAAACTGGCCCATGGGCACTTGGGAGTCAGAGGAGGAAAGGGCACTTCCGTACAACTGGCTTTTCCATCTATCACTCCCGCCTCTATGTGAGACCCTTCTCCCTCCTTGCCTGGCTGCTGCTTCTTCAGGAAGCTGTCCTTCTCTGGGTACATGCAGCAGTGTTCCTCTGTGTGCACCCCTGACATCTCAAGTCATGTTTGTAAGGAAGTTTGCTTTCAAATCATTCTGACATCTCGAAGTCATTTGCTTTGGCTGTCTTCAGTCAGAACGATTTCAAAATTGATGTGTTCATGCTAATTTTACAAATAAGAATCCTGAATCAAAGACAACGATTTGGCCAAGGTCAGAAACTAGACAGAATCAAAGTCCCGGCTGACTAGAATTCCGACCTATAGTTAGTTCACTCTGCTCTTTAGCTGACCAGGGAAATGGCTCATGACTGGTATGTCACAGGAAATGAAGTCTTCATTTTCTTCTCTGTACAAGAATGTTGTGATGCAAAGCTCTTTCCCCCATAGATATTTTACACATGGTCATTTTCACTCCTGAGCATTGTTTGCTAGGACCTTCTTAAGATACAGTCATGACCTCAGAGGAAAGACACAGTATATTAAATTGCTTCTAGTCCTATGACTGGATTTTTATTAAGGCCAGTGCCTGAGTCTTTTTTCGTACTGCCCCTGGGCACTTAGGAAAGAGTTTGTTTTCATGGCTGGCAAGGGCATCATTCAAAAGACAATTTGAATGTGGCCTTTGATGTATTCTGTTCAGAGCTACTGTTTGGATAACTTGTGGGGAAATCTTTAAAACATACTAAAAGTGTGAATGTTATTTTTAGTTTGGTGGACACACACATAAAGAAACACAGATAAAATTCTGAATGCTGTTGTAGACTAGTGTACATGCATGTCCAGATGTGAGTAAGTGTGTGTGTGTGTGTGTGTGTGTGTGTGTGTGTGTGTTATGAAGGAAAGATGTGATCTGGGAAATAGCCTATCTAAAGCTTGTTATCAATTTATAGGCCAACAAAACAGTCCCCACATTTTCAGTACATTCTGTCTGAATTTACGAAGTCTGAGGATGTGAAGTCAAGCCAAGGAGCAAAGAGCAGAAGCGTGAGGCACAATTACCGTGAGGAAGCATCCAGTTAGCGTTCTCCAAAGATTTACTTTGAACTAACCTGGGGTATTACATACTGTTCTTAGATATGGTAAAAATACATGAAATAAACAACTTAAAAAAAGGTTTTATTGCCGGGCGATGGTGGCGCACGCCTTTAATCCCAGCACTCGGGAGGCAGAGGCAGGCAGATCTCTGTGAGTTCGAGACCAGCCTGGTCTACAGAGCTAGTGCAGGACAGGCTCCAAAGCCACAGAGAAACCCTGTCTCGAAAAAAAACAAAAAAAAAAAAAGGTTTTATTTTGGCTCAGGGCTTCATAGATTTCTGTCAATGGTTGTTTCTATCCCTCATTTTAGAAAAGAAATAAAGAGGAGAGAGTGAGTGCTTTGTGGGCCTTTTTGTCTATCCAACCTCCAGCCCAATGCATGGTGCTACCTACTTACCTATTTAGGGTGGGCTCTCACCCTTAGTTTATTCTTATGGAAGTATGCCCACAGACACACCCAGAAGAGCAGGGTGGGGAGAAGAATGACACTGATTTTCTAAATCTAATGAAGTAGACAACACTAAGACTGATCGAGACTTGATTGGTCTAGTTCCATGAGTTCAAGGCCAGCATGGTCTATAAGAACTCATTCCAGGACAGGTTACAACCCTATAGAAAAACCCAGTCTTGAAGAAACAAAACAAACCAAAACGCTAGCCTCACTCTAATGAGGACCTTTCTCCTTGCTCCCCAGCACTCAAAATTTCACCATGAACAGATACACGTGTGTGAATAAATTGGGTAAGTCAGAGGGGTGTGCGCGTATTACATGCATGTAAGCTCTGAAAGCAAATCAGGAGATGTATCTCTGATGCATTTGGCTGACTTTTAACACTTACTGATTTCTAAAAATAAACAGCAGCTAATATTCCATAAACAAGTACAAACACCTTTAATGGTACAGTTGGTACTCATACACACCCATAAATGTGTATTTGCATCCATACATGAATGCAAAACACGCAAAGGACACAGATATGAAAGACGCATATTTACTATTATGACTTACCTGATTAATAGCTGCTTTATTTCAGGTCTTCTAAGGAAGGTGTTCTTAGGCACCAACCCTTTGCTGAGATTCAGGGGATTTAATTCTGAATCTGTGACTCTGTTGATTTTGTTCTCTGCCAAATTTCACATCGTGAAAAACAATAGCTTAATATTGGAGTGGTTACATTCCAGGGAAGGCTGACAGAATAGAGTTCTCCAAAACCCAAACCCTGCCAATTTTGATGGCCCTAATTTATTCTAACAACTGTTTACATCTGAATGCTTCCATTTTAATCACATTAACAGTATATTACAGAGTCTCAACACCCAAAGAACTCCAATGGCAAAATGAATTTGGCTGTTTCTTCTTCTCTTTTTATTTGGAATGATATTTGCTGTTAGAAACCTTCAGGCAAACTCAATCCTTTGGTAATTTTCAATTGACTTCCTTTGCTTCTTAGACGCATGGACTTTAGTGTTTGCCCGGATATAATCAGGGATATCCACATCCTTATTATCCAAGTGACAGCATGGGTCCCAGGCTTCCCATTGCTGGCATTTACATTTTCTATCCTCTTGGCTGGTGTTACAGGAAAATTGTTTGAACAAATCCACATCAATTCCTGTCAATCCCAAATGGAGGCATGATTGGCATCTTGCTGTAATCACAGGGGCAAAAGCTCCCAGGAAACCATGTGTCCCAGTTTCCATCTGGTGATCCTACCAGGCAATAATATATTCAACCTTCAATAAGCCAGAGGTAAGGACTTTTTTCTGTGAAGACTGAGCCATAGCCAATCTGCCCACGTTTCTAAGGCCCTCATAGTTAGCTGCAAGAAAGCTGAATATTCCATGCAGGTTAGGTGACGGTTGTTTGGTTTTTAAATCAAGAATGTCTCTTCTCCAGGGCTCAGTTTTTGTCAACAGTTGATACCTCAGGAAATAGAATAAACATGTTTCTGCCCTGCGTAGTCAAGGAATTTTCACATTTAGCTTCCCAGGAGATATTTAAGCACATGTGCACAGAGTCTTGCACCATTTTGCGAGACTGTCAGGCTTGGGTTGACCAAGAAGAGGAATGGTATTGTCCTCTCACTTAAGCCGTTGCTATGCAACATTCAGAAAGTCATTTGTACTCTTTGAGATTATGTTTGCTTAATTATTAAAACGAGAGATATAATTGTGTCTATTTCATTCAGTGCTGCCTTGAGAAACAAATAGGATACAAAAACCAAAACAGAGCTTTGATTGCATGTTTAATAATACACTTAATATGGTCACCATTAAATAAAAGCTTAATGAACACTAGTGATAGAATGATCCTTATATTATTTCACTTTAAGACCTTTCTGAGAGATGGCATAGATTTGAGTGATCCTGAGTCCCACAGAAGACTCCCTCAGAGGTTTGCCTCTGTTACTAATCACTATTAGACTGGTTGGTGGTGGCTCCCAGAGTTTCTACACAATACACGCTTAAGGGCAGCTACATGCTTAGAGGAGCGGAGATTGTGTTCAAGTTGTATTTGCATAGTAAACATCATCATTTTCCCAGACCTGTGTTGTTATTCTGTAGCTTGGTGAATGAAATAATGATACAGGCGCATAACTGCTGTCCCACACCTCCTTCACCCTGCACCCTTTTATTTTAGCCTTGGGTGCCCCAGGTTATACTTTCTCCTGGAATTTTCTCTCTCACATTCCAGAATATGTAAGCACTTGATATTATGAAGTCCTGTTTCAACTTCTAAAGAATCCTTGAGGGACAACATGATAGTAGAATTGAATACCTACATACATGTTGGTCTCCTCTTTATTAAGCCCAAACAGTACTTTCTAAGACCAGCTGTTGGCTACTGGCCTTGGTTGTTTTCACAACTTTGATGGGTGGAATCTTCTGCTGGAATAGGAATGAAATGAAACTTAAATGAAGCAATTTTCTTTAATGAGGCAATAAATGCAATGGAAAACCAGGATTAGAGAAATGTCTACTTCTCATTCGGTATGTGCATGTGTACTGTATTTTATCAGCTGACACCTTCTTTTGAACAACTCACGGGTGGCCTGGCTTTGACATTGTACAAGGTGAAATAGGATACTTTGGATTCCTCAAAGTAGATGGCATATTCAACTTTCTGCTCAAGCAGCTAATTTATTTTCACTGTAGATATCAATAAAATTTCCTTATATATTGGTTTCCATCAGCACTCATGTTCTAGGTCAGTAAACACAAATTGAACAGATCCTTCACCTTGCTAGACAGCTGGCCTTATATTCAGAGATTAAGGCCCAAAGCAGATAGATGAGACATGAGCAAGCATTACCATTAGCACTCTTCTTCTTCTTCACAGGGAAGGATCTATAGTGAAAGAGGGGAATCCTGAAGTCGCCCATGTCACTCAAGAAAGTTCTAAAGTGTCTGTTTGAAAGGGGAGAGTGGAATGATATTTATTTATTTATTTATTTTTGTGGATACTCTGAGGAAGAAGAGTCCATTCTATCACATTTGGAGAAAGGACAGCATTTATTTTCCTGTTGGTGGTAGTGTAATTCAGTGGTGTTTAGATCAGTGGATCCCATGGAATATGTGTCCTGTTGCCTTAGTCTGTCCTGATATTATGGACACTGGAGTTTCTTTTAAAGGCGGTGAGGTAAGTTCTGAGTATTAGATGTAACCAGGCAATGAGAGAAAAATCGGCTATCATTTGGTGAAGAACGAGATACCTATTCTCACCTGATGAAAAACTTCAATTTTGCAGGAATGTTCAGCTGTTGAAGCTACCAGGAAAAAATGCTCTTTATTCGTCATCTTTGAAATACAACTAAAAACCACAGCTACACAGAGAGCTTCACCAGTATCTTTATCAGGCTACATATCTATAGTTTATAAGTAGTAATCTGAGGATAATAACAACAGCAAAGAAGTCTTGCAAAGTATAGCATTTATCGCAGGGGCCTAGGTCTTAGGAGCTGGAGACTCTTGCAGCAAATAGAACTAAACAAAACATATTACATAAATAGGGAATAATGCTATAACTGCTTTATTAGCTTTGGAAATTTTAGCGCTAAATTCATTATTCTTCTAGCCACTTGTTTTGTGAGGTCAAGCATGTCTATAAATCCTCTTTTTTTTTACAAGTTAGTTTGTTTAACCAAAAGTAAATTTATCCTTTATGCAAAAGGACATAAATATTAACACATATTAGGATAACATAATGCTAGGTGGTGCCTTTAATTCTAGCACTTAGGAGGCAGAGGCAGGCAGATCTCTGTGAGTTCAAGGCCAGCCTCCTCTACATAATGAGTTCCAGGACAGCCAGAAATGTTGCACAGAGAAATCCTGTCTTAAACCCCACCCCCAAAAATTTAAAAATCAAAAGACATAAGTATTAACTCATCTTAATAAAATCTGTAATAAAATGTAGTAATACCAATGACAATTTTAAGAAATGGCTTTTTTATTATTCTTGATGATATCATTTCTGCCAAGATGGCGTTCTCCTGGACACCTAGACTATGATTTTTTTAGCTGATTTTTCCAGTACTTACAAAGTCCTTTATGGGCGTTTAGAACTCTTTGGTGCAGAACTGCTAAGTTACAAGGCAGTGTGATGACAAAGAACCTTGAGCACTTAACATTGGTCTAGAAGGACAGCATCTACTTATCTTCATTAGACTTCTCAAGTAAGGCAGGCTGGAGATTTGTTCCCAGGCCAGCTCTTGTGTGCAGCTTTCAACTCTTGATCCTTCTGGCAGCAAGTACAGTTGACATTAGGAATGCTGTACACTGTGTCTCTGGGCATGATGTTTCCCAGTATTTGACAAAAATCTCAAAGCCACTACTATAAAAATAGATGTTGAACCAAGTTTGAACTGACAAAGCAAAAAGTTAGTGGCAAAGAAGTGGCAGGCTTCTTAAAACATGAGACTGTCTCAACTGTAGTGTTTTAGTTTTTGGAGAAGGCAGTACTATGAGGAAGAAAGGAATCCTGGGAGTCAGTAAATGCAAATTTTATTCTGCCTCTTTGTAAGTAATGAGTGACCTTGGCCAAGGAGCAACTGTGTTCCCCAAAGGTCTCTCATCTGAAAAGTGTACTGTGAGCCTTACTTAGCATCCCATCTTCGGCTAAGGTTCTGCATTCTCAAGGAGTTGTTGGAGGTTTGTCTTTCATGGAATGATAGAAGTAGAAATTCCAAAGACAGAATTTCTAAACTGTAGTGATATTTGGTGTCATAATATGCAATGGGCTTGTGGAGGAGGCAGTTGAATGTCACCTTACACTTCCAGAAATTTCTGCATGACACTATTAATTATGGGAGTCATGGATGAATAGATTCTGGACCCTGTAGGAGGTTAGTGTGCAAGTAACCCTTTTCTTTTCTTTTCTTTTCTTTTCTTTTCTTTTCTTTTCTTTTCTTTTCTTTCCTTTCCTTTCCTTTCCTTTCCTTTCCTTTCCTTTCCTTTCCCGTCCTTCCTTTCTTCCTTCTTTCCTTCCTTCCTTCCTTCCTTCCTTCCTTCCTTCCTTCCTTCTTTCCTTTTCTTCCTTTCCCTTCCTTTTCTTCCTTTCCCTTCCTTCCCATGCCCTGCACCACCATTGTATCCTCGTTCCCTTCTCCTTCCTCTCCCCCTTCCCCTCGCCCAGTATAGTTTAAGCAGTCATGGAATTCACAATTCTCCAGCTTTAGCCTCCTGTGTTGAGATTACTGGTGTGTATCACTATATTGAACGCAAGAAATTGCCCAGATTTAAATACACTAAACAACAATGAAAATATTGTGTAATAAAGGACTCTACTGTGAGCCCGGAGGTACTTGTGCTAGGGCTATGCTCCAAGAAAAGCATTTAAGTGAGCAAGTGTGGCAGCTGACACAGAATCCAGAACATCAGGTCAGCGATGTTTGTCTTCTGGGAGAGCTGAACGCTGATACTGAGTAGTCACAGTGGTCTGGTGAGCAAATACAAATAAATGTACTGACTCTGAAGACCTTGGCACAGACGGTACAATCACGAATTGTTTTGACAAGTCCAAAAGATGCTTCTGTCTCTCCTCTTTCCTTTGATTTGGCAACTACTTTACCTCATATTGATTTGTTCCTCATTTCCCTGGCAACAAAATTTACCTTCTTCCTTAATTTCAATATTATATTCTCCCCACAGAGTTTATTTCTAGTGCCTCTAACTTCTTCCTAAATGATTTATTACATTTTCTTTCTTGTCCTCTATTAGCTTTGCTTCCATTGAAAATATAAAAGCAAAAGAATAATTAACTCCCTCCCCCCCATGGACACACATACATGCGCACATGCACACATGCACACACACAATTGTATTTTCTCAATTATTTAAGGAATGACGGCAAAGACAGATATGGAATTCTATGTGGTTGGCTTGAGAGCACCTGCCAAGTTTCTCCAGAAGACATTGCTTCCAAGTCCTTTGCCTCTATGCCAGACTCATCGACTCCTACTGTAGCAGGACAAATGCTGCATTTGATACATGCTTATAAAAATCATATATGCCCATGTAATGTTTCGCTCAATCTTCATATTGAGAATTCTTTCTTATTTAAACAGTACAGCAATTACATCAGAGCACAACAATGACCTCTTAAAAATCACATCTACATCTGCAAAGCTGTCATGTTTATTTCAGACTTTTGGAGTCATGATGGTAGTCCTATCTCACTTTGGTTGACTTTTCAGTAACGGTTTTTGTTTATAGATGAAGACAGCAAATGTCCCAGAGTACAGACATAATCATTCCATTAAGTCAAATGATTTTGTTCTAGTTCTAGCCAGAGTCACTGAAACTTTACTGTAAACTCTCAGTGGTCTCCATGGTCTCCTGGCTGAAGTGTTCTGACACAGGAAAGGTCTACTATATGAGAGGCCACAGCGCAGTCCAGTTTCTCAGTTCTGCTCTTGCTGATACATCCGGCTAAGATCATCTGTGTCCTTACAGTGACTTTTTGTAGAATGGTGCGGTGCCATAATTGTTACTCTCCAAATCTCTATCATTTATGATGGTAGAGCCTTTCTTTTTGTACCTGATTTCTGAAATTGCAAATTGAGTTTGAGAAAATGCAGTTACAGTGAGTATTAAATTTAGGTGGGCAATTTATAAATAGACACCTAAAATATCTTTGCTTTAATATATACTTTTTGGGGTCATTAAAAACACTTTGCTTCTCTACTTTTTAGAGCATGTTTGTATTTGTATCTGCCTGTGAGTTTGTGAACACTAGAGCTGGTGCCTATGGATGCAGGAAGAAGGTCTCAGATTTCCCTGTGCTGCAGTTCTGGGCAGTTGTGAGCAACTGGATGTGGATACTAGGTAATAAACTCAGGAGAATAACAAGTACTTTTGATTGCATATCTCTGAATGAGCCATCTCTCTAGACCCATGAGCAATTAAACAAACAAACAGCCCCATGTCTATGATGGACATGTTTTTCTCCCTTCAAATGACATGTTTTTTCCTGTCTTTAAAAAAAAAAACTTCAGTAATTTATAGTCAAATTTTATCAAGTTGCTTTACTGTGGAAAGTCAAGATTCAGGCACATATGGCATAGCTTCACAGTGTTCTATTTCTCCTTTCTTGTGTAAGAGTCTGGTATTACAGGGAGACTGTCTGTGAGGAGAGGATATGCTGATAAGTTCTTTTGAAGTCTACAGAAAGTAAGTATCTTTTCTAAGCTCAGAGGAAATGTACTGGATGCAGAATTCAGTACCCAATGGTACTTAGCGGTAGTTTCTGTTCATTCTGAGAATTCAGATATGGCTCCTTGATATGAAAAGCAAAGCAAACCTTCATGACAAGAGAGGACCCTACACAGAAATAAGTACCTACAAACTGCATCTGAGAAATCAATTGGATATCACTAAAAAACCAGTATTCTGACTTTGAGTAGAGCGATCCAAATCATCTCACCACCATGAAGGTTTGGGTGTTAGAGAATCACCAGGGGAAGCCACAAAAGCCTTAGGGTGAGAATAGCAAGGGCAGAAGGGGGAAGGCATCATTTTTGCTCAAGCGCTGCCTTGCTCCTTCTGCAGGTACCCTTTTGTGAGTGTCTAGGTGTCCTGAGTCTCGGTGGCTCTGATGACATCTTCTCATTCCTTCTCTACCTGAGCTGTATTGCTGTGGACTCTGACCAGTGCAGCTACGCTCAGCCTTCTGACTGACTCCGTAGGTTTATAGAAATGAAGCTTTCTTCAGGTTTATGACTCATCATCGCTCCCCATCACAAACTCTACTGGTAAGTCACTCGTAAGAAGGTGCTTGACTTGTCTGTGCCTCAGTTTCCTCACTTGGTAAGTTGTGAGCTGTGTTTTGAGAGTATTCATTTGGAAGGAGGCTACATTTGCTAATCATTGCTAGAGTGTTTATTGTGAGACAGAGCCATTGCCCAGAGGCGTGGGAAATATAGGAATAAGCAAAGCAGACTAAAAAATGACAGCAGGTGACAACTATTTTGTTACTCTCACACATTCTTCATGCAAGTACAAACCAGCTTTTCATTAGTATTGTATTTCTCAGCCAATGATATAAAATGTTTAAAGCAAATCACAGTAAATTCTATTTTTACTTATTTTTAACATGGCTTTCTAGTTCTTTGAAGATTCAAAGATTCATGTATATTGCTGTCAACTGTTCTTTTTGTTTTACAATTGGTTGATGAAGAAGTCAGGAAATGTAGATCTGTGGGCATTAGAAAATTCTTATGTCTTAGGGCTTCCAGCCCTCTCCTTAGTGGAGGGTGGATGCTGTGTACTCAGGCTGTGGTCAAACATGCATCAGAGGGCAGCCCAGAGCTCTCCTACATGCTGTGTCTGATCCCTAGCATGCCTGAACCTCAGCCTTGCCATCTACAAACTGCTGATTCATGCTCCTGATGCAAGCCGAATGACCACGAAAATGCTCCATTTCTTCTTCTTCTTCTTCTTTTCTTCTTCTTCTTCTTCTTCTTCTTCTTCTTCTTCTTCTTCTTCTTCTTCTTCTTCTTCTTCTTCCTCTTCCTCTTCCTCTTCCTCTTCCTCTTCCTCTTCCTCTTCCTCTTCTTCTTCTTCTTCTTCTTCTTCTTCTTCTTCTTCTTCTTCTGGAACTTTTCTTGGTAACCAGGCAGATGATATGCTAATGCAAACTGGCAGACTTGAACTCAAACTACAAAAATATGATCTGCCTCATGGAAGAAACAAGGGACCAAAGAGACTTCAAGGTCATCCTCTGAATTTCCCTTGAAAGGCACACAGTAAGTGGTCAAAAGAGATTTCCAGGTGTCCAGAAGGGACCTCTGGTGACCAGTGGGGGTTAAGATCACTGCGAGCAACATTTCAACTCATTTAAAATAAATTCCTTTGGCTTCTTTCTGCAATGTGCTGCATGAGACTCTGCCAGTTTCTCTTCCTGTGCCAGGAGCTCTGAGTCTCTGTGCAGTGAGCTCACTGAGGCAGAAAAACCAAAGCATGTATCTTCTCAAAAATCCACCCTGGTCCCAACCTGGCTGCATCTTGCTTCTGAGTCATGAAGGCAGGGTTCACTGGAGGTCACCTAGCTCCACGGGCTCATTTGGAATTTTAATGTATGGCTGTGGAAATCATGTTTAATCTCTTTTCATTAGCTGGCTGGATGCTACAATAATATTACCCTGTGTTTCCACAATAGTGATTAAAATACAAGAACATGCAATCCCTGCTTCCACAGCCCTCTCTTAGGAAAGCACGTGGAATCTGCAGGAAGAATGAGCCTTCTCCAGCGTGCAGATATTCCCAGAAAGACCATTCCGAAGCCAGTTTATTAGGCCTGAGCTTTCATGGCACTGCCACGTGGAATGCCAGGGCTGCTGCTTGCTGTTTTATTAAGCTTCTCTTCTGTCTGACTCATACTCACAAATTTCCTGACCATGGACTCAGGATTTACTGTAAAGTGAGTCATCTAAACAGAACGATTCAAGACTCTCCAGGCAAATCCAGCTCAGATTTGGAGTTGCTATTTCTATTCTCAAATGGCCTTTTCCTTTAGTATCAGGAGAAGCCATCATTGAGGTGGGTCTGGGTGAGCCTGTTAAAGATTCTAAAATGAATATATCACTTTGAGGAAGTCCATGCCCAAAGCCCCAGCTTTCGGTTGGTAAAAAGGAGGATATTTACTTTCCATGGGAAAGGTCACAGTGGATCTACGAGACTGATTTTTAGAGTGATGTGTTAAGGATGAAAAAAAGAAAGACATTTCTGACAAAGCAGAATGAAAATGCGGGTTTTATTTTTCCTGAAAGAAGAGCAAGATCCAAATCTAAGTCCCGAACAAACAAGAGATCATTTTGACACACAGAAGGGGGTTTCATCAGTTCTACACCTAGAACATCCTTGAGGTGATTCTTGTCATTGCCTCACAAGTGGCCCGGTGTTGACAGTACAATACAAAAACCAGGCATGGTGCCGTCAGTCTGCACATCAGCATAGAGGAAGTCACAGAGCAATAGGATACAGCATCAAAAGACCACCACCATAAACTCTGACCTAGCAGGAGCCTCTGGCTGTACAGTGCTAGAGGTAAAGTATCCATGCCTTCCAAGGGCTTTAGAGATGTAAACATTTAGCAACAGTTATTAAAATCCTCATTACTATCATGTACCATATCCTACAGACCCAAATTCAGAAGAAAACTGCATTGGCTAAGACTTAATGAACACACAGGCTACACTATCACAGTGGGAGCTTTAAACTCAGAATAATGGAGTAGTGTTTACAGATTTTGAGCTAAAATTAAAATCTGTGAGTGTTCTATACAGCGGAAGACTGAGAAACACGGAGCTGAAGGTCTGCATCCAAGCCTCAGTTCACAAGTTCTCGATGTACATAAGAGTCTGTGGGTCTCCACGAGCTCCAGCGGCCTGCCTTAATCTCACTGGAACGTTATCAGGAGCGATTGATCTAAGATGTGTAAGAGGATTTCAGAAGCCATGAAAGTATTTTCATGGAAAAATATTAGATTAACAAAACTTTTTTTGGAAAAAATAATACATAAGTAGAATGTAGAGTACTATTTTCTTTGTTTGGCCTGAAATTCTGTAATTCTGTTTAGGTTTATTTAGTATACTCTATGGCACTTCAGTATTAATCAACTGAAGAGACTCTGGGGAGAAGACAACAGGCAAGAACACGGGCTGAGGCTCAGCTGAACTTGTCTCACCCTTCCACACCTTATTGACCAAGGTTCTGTGGCCATGATGCTTTCTAAGCCATTTACTACATTTATAAAACACATATAAAGTATCATCTATAATAAAGGCAATCATTTTGATTTTCAAAGCACTTAGTCCACTTGATTAAAACATAGACTCAATGAGAATTATTTCCACTGCAAAGTTATCATAATCTCTGTTCTCCCATTAGCCCTTACTCTGAACATCCGTATGGCTCCTGTGCTGTGCCAAGTCCTGCTAGTTTTGGAGTCTCCTCCTCCTCTTTGCTCGTTGCCTTCCAGTAGCAGCTGATTCGGGATTGCCATAATTACAATGAAAACACTTTGGCGGCCTGATTAACAAGGCAGTGTGACACTTATTCATTATACTCGGTGTTATACACCACAGAAACATCTGAAAAACACGTGTCCTTTGAAAGATAACGCCACGGGCTGGTCACACACGACTGGAGACGTAGTCTTATCAAGGTGACTCCTTTCAAGGTCATAACTTCACTTTTGTCTTTCCTTTTCTTGAAGCGAGTGTTTTGCAAACATTATCCTGCCTGCGGGAATCTGGTAATTGGTAATGCGAAGGCCTGCCTGAGAAGCAAATCACTGCTGCGAAGGATCGGATTTAGCATCATGACTTTTATTCATTTTTAATATAGAATTTCATGGCTCATCAAGAGCAAAGCTGGTCTGTCATGTCTCTTTGTTCCTTTCGGAGAGGGCCGTGCTGTCATTCTGTGTGTGCTTCTGTGAAAATCAGCAGTTTAAGGGGAAGGGAGTGACATTCTGTTCTCTTTCCCGGGCTCCTTTCTAACTTCCTGGTTTCCTTTTGTCTTCGTTTTTTAATCTCTAAAAAGCCCTGTCACAATTTTACCAATGCCGTCTTGCAGCTCTCAGTAATGACTGCCATAGCTTATCAAAAGTCATCACTACATATTGAATTTATAGTTGAGCGCATGCGATGGGAGGATCTTCCTCCAGAATCTTTTCATTCTCTTCCCTTTATATGACTGCGGATGGGGAAATGGAACTTTCCGTAAGACAACCGAGCGGAGGTGGGCTTCTCTCTCTCCTTTATCAGCTTTATTTCCCTTCTCCCTCTTTGCTTATAGGACCAGCTTTCTTTATAACTTACCAGCATGCTGTGACCGCATCAGTGATTCTACAGAACACTCAGCTAGCCCAGGAGAGTACATTCCTTTCCCCATATGATTTCAGAATAGTCAGTATGTTCTTAGTATGAACCAGCTCAGCGCCTAACCTGTCACTTTGCAGCCAGCCTGATTGTACTAGCCTTCAGATGACGAATACAAATGTTCCTTAATGGCCTGTCCCTCTCCTTACTTGCCTGTGGCCCTACATATCTCTTTATGCTTCTTCCATTTATTTCTTGCTCACATTTAATTGGTGGATTAGTAAACGAGAAACTTCCAACTGAAGAATTATCTGAGTATTTAAATCAGCTTTTGTGCCAGCCGGTGCTCCAGTCTCTGAGATGAAGGTTTAAACGTCATGCTGTGCCAGATAGATGTTTATTCTAAAAGCATTTCTGAGAAAGTGGAAAGTAAGCCTATAAATAAATGAAGAGAAAAGAAAGTTGGAGAAGAGAGAGGCCTCGTGCTTACCATGCTCTTCCATGGCCTCTGATCACAACCTCTGCCAATTGTTCAGCCTGAAGTTCCGTAACACCATGCTGAAAACAGTAACCAGATACCCACAGCACCAATGTCATCTTAGGTGCCTTAAATTTCAAGGCAGTGGAAACAAGGGCACCCACGCAACTTTAAGAGCTGTGTTCATGCTGCCAATGACAAAAAAGTCCTGAGAACTGATCATGCGTGTACACACTGTGTTAGTTCCTCTCCTGTTGCTGCCATAAAATGCCCTACAACAGGCAAGTGAGTGAGGCAGAGTTTATTTTGGCGATAGTTCCCAAGTGTTATAGTCCTCCATGGTTGGGAAGGCATAGCTAACTTGGCAGCCAGGAGGCAAAGAGATCACATGTTATCATCATGCAGAAAACAGAGCAAGAGCACAAGGGAGTAAGATCAGGCTTACCAGTGACATACCTCCCCCAGCAACGTCCTACCTCTTAAAGCTTTCATAACCCCAGCCACCAACTGGGGGCTCTGTGTTCAAATGCAAGAGCTCATGGGGGACAGTTCTCATTCAAACCATATCACACACGAACATGTGTGAACATATGCATAAGAGCAAAGGGATCAATACATAATAAACGGTTCTCATTGCCTTGGCTTCTTCCTTGCAAAGCTAATTGAGTACAATGGAATAATGTTTACAGTCAATAAAAATATTCTTTCTACGTTTTTCTAAATTGTCAGGATGTTTTTCTTGGGCCAAATAAGGAAGTGGAATGACTACAAAACTAACCGTGGAGTGTTGCTATCCCTGTCCAATGACATAGGACGGCTTTAGTTTTCACTCCCTACTCCAAACGTCCATTTACTCTCCCATGTGTCCATCTGACACACCCATGGAATGACAGCATTATATGTTTGTGTTCTGAGGGTGGTGGCAAGGGAAAGCAGGAGAGAATTACAGAGAAGTTAAGGCCGTTTCATAAGCTTGCCATTTATGGTGATTGCCATGGCTTCTGTGTGCTGGAGGAAGAAGCGCTCAAACAAAATGGGTAGGATAGAGAATTCCTTTAGCCATAGTCACTCAGAAAACAGGAATATGATAAGATACTTGCTTAGGTACAGCAACTGTGTGGAAGGTGCCATGGGGTGGATGCTAAATTATAAACCAGTATGCATGAGAAGGCAGTTGGTATAGAAAGTGAAAGAGGGAGAGTCAGTTTGACTACAGAAGGTGTAACTTGCGTGATTCAGTAGTGATTCAATATTAGAACTGAGAGAAAGACTCAGGGACTCCAAACCACCATAAGAGATGTTTGCACAGCAATGTCAATTATGTAGTATTTGAAGTAGTTAAGCCATTCAACCCACTTACGAAGGGATAAAGAAAATACTTAGTAGGTTTTTCTTAGCCATAAAGAGAGAAGTTATACTGCTTATAAGATAATGGATGCAATTGAAGACGATCATAGCAAGCAAATGAAGGCAACCACAGGTAAACAAAGTCTGTGAGTTTTATCTTATTTGTGATTATTAGATTATTTTTTATAGGGAAAAAGAGAAATCATGAATGTCTACATGAAAATAGAAGAACAAACTCCTAGCTCTGGGTTTGAAGTGCTAAGCAAATCTCTGACATGACATGACATGGGCAATGTAGAAACAGTTAGCTCTGTGAATGAGATGAATGGAGGTGAGAAATCCAAACACCCAATGACATGTTATAAAAACATCTTCAGTGGTAGAAAGTAGAGGCACATACACGTCAAGCTCAAAACACATGGTTGAGCTCAATTAAAGTATCAATATCTAGATTTGGGAGTCATTGGCAGTGCCAGGGACTCAGCAGGGAACTTGATCGGACAAGGGAATGCACTCAAGTTATGGGTAGAAGAAAAGAAATTAGCAAAAGGAAATTTCTGAACAAGAAAGAGGGCTACCAGTGGACAACCGTGGTTCAGAAAGAACAGGAAAATGCTTTCCAAATTAAATAAGATAAGGATGTAATAATATGACTCTCTTTAGCATATATCTATGTCAATGGTAAGACTTGTGAGTAGACTTTAATATGAAAAAAGGAAATCTTATCAATGTTCAGAAACATGCTAAAATCATATATGCATAACATTCAAAAATAAATTTGTTGAAAATTAAAAAATGCTTGTGTATGCTACCTAGAAAATTGATTTAGAAACTATTTATCTATGAGACAGACTCTTCAAATTGTAAAAGTCCAATGACAAAACCTGTATCAGTTGATCCATTAGGCCTCTTGTTCAGAGCTGGAGAGCTAGGCAAGGCAGATGTGATGATGTTTCAGATGCTAGACAAAGGATTGCACAGGCAGAAACTCCATGAATGAAACATAAGGAAAGAAACCCTGTAAGCACCTGACTCTCTGCAGGGGCACAGGAAGGAGGGGGAGACAGGTAGAGCCCTGCCATTTATCAAGCACAGTTTGGAGGGTAAGGGTGTCCTGAAGAGCATGACCAAGTGCTATAGAGAGAGGAATGGTCAGGGGTGAATGTTCAAGTAGCTAAGCAGAAACACATGTAGGTCTTCACATTTTGATCTCCTAGAAGTTGAAATCATTGGCAAGGGCCCATAAATGGAACTATGAGAGCTGTGACAAACTAGTGTGAAGATACACATCTGGACTGTCCACAAGAGACAGGAGAAAACCCAGGCTATAGGAGGCAGTGAAACCGCCAAAATGTCCATACTTCACTACGTGTACAAGGTACTTTGGCTGAGCAGTGGTGGCACGTGTTTTTAATCCCAGCATTGGGAAGCAGAGGCTAGCAGATAACTAAGTTAGAGGCCAGGTGGCCTACAGAATGAGTCCCAGGGTAGGTAGGGCTGCACAAAGAAACCCTGTCTTAAAAACCAAAACAAGCATCAAAGCAAAGTAGCTGTGATATAATTATAACTTTAAAATAGAAATGAATACAAAGAGACTTATGAGGGTCAGTGAGACGGCTCAGTGAGTTAAGGGACTGGTCATCAACTTTAGAACAAGCCTTTGATCTCTGTCACCCACGTGGTAGCAGGAGATAATTGACTTCTGAAAAGGTGTCCAATCGAGGGAGGGGGACTTGATTGGGGTAGGGGGAGAGAAAGGGGAGGCAGCGGTGGGGGAGAGACAGAAATCTTTAATTAATTAATAAAGAAATAAATAAATTAAAAAAGAAAAGGTGTCCAATGACCTCCATATGTACATACCATCCCCCCTCTCTCTCACACATACACACATAATTTTAAAAACCTGAAATAGATACCAGCATTAATGAGAGGCTAGAACAGCTGCTAAGGGTTGTAAACACAACATTTTAAGAAGATTCTTAGCAAAGAATTTAAAAGCACCAGTATGATGTTTAGAGCTAAAATTGAAATGTAGAATCCACTGAATGAACTCAAAGCAAATTAAATGTCATAGAAAAACATTCAGTGACTTAAAGTTACTTTTATTTGTGTGTGTGTGCACACTTACATGTGTGTGCATGCATTTATGTGTGGTGTGTGTGTGTGGTGTGTGTGTGTGTGTGTGTGTGTGTGTGTGTGTGTGTGCGTGCATCCCAGGGATTAGAATCAGGTTGTTAGGTTTTGTAGCAGTTGCCTTTATGTGCTGATTGTCTTACTGTCTTGGGATCAGTGACTCTAAAGGTTAAAACAGACTCCCAAAATACTGACAATATAAATTTATACCAAAAATGCAATATTTGGATGAAATGGGAAATTCTGTGAATAGCACAAACTGACAAAGCTGAACAAGTAAAAAGGAATCTAAACAGCAATGTATGGATGAAGCTTCATTTTATAACTTAAAAACTAAACACATGAACACAGACATACAAATTTAGGGCCTGGTGTCTTCACAAAACTGTATCAACTCAAGACCACATAGTTCTAGTAAGCAATTTCCAAAAGAAAACAGACACATAGAGATAACTAACCAGTAATTATAATTGGTGAAAATTATTTCAACAGTTTCACAGAAGATGTTAGAGGGGAGCAGATTTCAGATTTCCTTGCATCATCATGGTCAAGAATAGAGCAAAAGAGATTCTGAATAGTAAATATATATTTAAAGAATTTCAGTAAGACAGTATAGGGCCATTATAATGTGAGTAATGGAATTCCTTCCTGGAATGGCAGGTAGTGGGAAATCTAAAGACACGGAAAAGTGAATACACCGGACTGGCCTATCAGAACAATTGCAGGGTCTTTTCAGTCCAGGCTTAGACTAAAACACCAATGACTTCCTAGCTAGTCATAGGACACCTTCACTTTCAAGGAGAGAGTTTGAGCATAGAAAGGACACAATAAAATAGATATTTTGGGAGTTAGATCTGATGAAAGCTATAGTATTAGAGGAAGGAAATTTAATGGCAAGAGAGAGTAACCTTAAAATGACCCTACATGTTGCATGAAAGAGAGGGCCCCTTGTTTGTCCAGGCCACCCAGCTAGCTGACACCTGAAATAACCACACAGAAACCATATTAATTAAAACACTGTTTGGCCATTAGCTCTAACTTCTTATTGGCTAACTCTCACATCTTGATTTAACCCATTTTTATTATCTGTATATCACCACGAGTTTGTGGCCTATCAGGAAAGATTTGGCATGTCTGTCTCTGGCGGCTCTATGGCGGCTCTCTCCTGACTCTGATTTTAGTTCTGTCTTCTCTGCCTACCTAAGTTCTGCCCTATCAAGCTAAAGCAGTTTCTTTATTCATTAACCAATGAAAGTAACACACAAGCAGAAGTACCTCCTACACCACCTACATGACTCTTTAGAAATGGAAACTCAAATGTGGTGTCCAGAAGTCCCATTCTCCAAGAATCAATTATAATCTCTCATATAGATATTAATTATAATCTCTTGTCTAAATATTAATTATATTCTCTAAGAATTAATATTAAAGATGTTAGTGCAATTTCTAAGCTCAGAACAAACTTCATATGGAGTGGTATTTTACCATCCAGACCTTTCCTCAGCAAGAAACAAATATAACTTCAATTTATGTCATGCTCTTGATCTGAGAAGACACATAAATTCAGTCCGAAATATCCATTCATGAAAATCATTCTACATAAGAGCCATGAAGCACTGGTCTACAATTTTTCAACTCGACTAAGCTCAAGTAATTCATAATGGAAAACAATTGATCTATGCACATTGTACATTTATTGGATTTTCAATTAATTTGGGGAAGATGGATTGATCTACTGAATTGCAAATGGTCAGAGCTGATTGAGTCAGTTATATCTGATGTCATGTGTAACTTTATTTTCTTGATCTTAACATGATGTCTGACTAATTCATTTTTCCCTCTCTCCCCTTCTAGGGAAGGTCTGTGTGCACATGTTTCTGACGTAGCTTCAAATCCTCTGAATTTCTCTAGTGAACACAGAGAGGGACTAAGTCCGACAAGAGTCTGGTATGCTATGACTGGGAAGCAATAAACAAACTGCTATGGAGGAAAGCAGCAATTACTGTTGTGAATTCATTATCAGGGCGTCCGCTGTAAAATAATTTTTATGACAACCAGTCTCAAGAAGAACTTGCTGGTCTTGCTTTACTGAATGGAAATCCCTTAAGAAGATACAGGATCATCACTGGCACTCTGAAAGTCTAGTTTCTTAAGGGGATGGTTTGCACCCTGCCATCCATGTACTCAGCAAGAAGGGATTGATCTTGATCTCTGTGGGCACTGCTATGCATTGGCTGCCACAGGGGAAGAAGGATGCATTTGTGTGGCTTCAGGAAGTTACCAAGGAAACCTGCAATCAAAAGAGCCTACAGGGCTTACTCTATCTAAAAACAAGTTTGAAGAATTAATATAAAAATTGTACTTAAAATCTGTAATGTCTCTGTCTTACTATGTCTATCAAGTCTTGTACATTTATTTTGCAGGCTACAGTTTTGGATATTCTCCAGTTCTGATGTGGACATACTTTTTCTCTTTAATCTGTTGGTTTGTACAGGACCAGCATTTGCTGTACAAATATCACTGTAACGAAAGCTGCATCTTCCTTGAGCATACCATAGTAAAAGGGAAGGAGACTTCCTATTAGCTCTGCACTTCTACTTGGTGCTACAGGAATTAGGGTTTAAATTGGTGTTTCTCAACCTGTGGGTTGCCATCACTCTGGAAGGTCGAATGACCTTTGCACAGGGGTTGCATATAAGATATCCTGTATATCAGATATTTACATTACAAATCATAACAGTAGCATTATTACAGTTGTGAAGTAGTAACAAGTATGGTTTTATGGTTGGGGAGGCACCACAACATGAAGAACTGTATTAAAAGGTCACAGCATTAGGAAGGTTGGGACCCAGTGCTTTAGATCCATTTGATATTCGAAACACCATGTCAGGTTCCAGTTGTTAGACTTATATACAGCACTTCATGCTAATAGTGCTGTTAGCTAGCAAAATAACACATTGCTCATGAAACATCTAAATCTTGTGTGTGTTCCATCCTGTATAAAAACAAGTCTGCATCCCAGGAATACAGTAAGTGTAAATATATACCTTCAAGTTCTTTAGCCATATTATTTATAGTAGTTGAATTCAGGGATTGGGAGAATATTGGTCAGCATTTTTTAATGAAGTTTTTCACTATATGAAATTATAAGCATGTAGTCAGGCAGGTACTGACTAAGAACAGACCAGATTTACTTGTTTAGAACCAATTATATGCCAGACACCTTCTTATTATATTACATACATTAAATTGATTAATCATTAGGACTGTCTTAGAAATAACATTTTCTTATCAACTTGGTTTATATATGAGGATATTCATATTGGACAAGAAGCACAGAGAATTTACATTACTTGCTCAGGGTGACATAGCTTGTCTCTAAAAGATAAAATTTGATGTGCTGATTCCAAAGTTAGCCTGCAATATTTGATGACATTTACTAAGGAAAGAGTAATTTGTGGCTCCAAATGTTACTTATTATCCAGGTAAACTTTCTGATAACAATTTTAGGAGTTATATTTTAAGGCAAAGGTCACATCACACCATGTTACGGCAAAGAAGTTTGTGTTTGTATTAGTCACCTTGCCACCACTGTGACTAATACCCAGGGGAACCCAAATGAAAAGGAAAGGGCTCTTTAGTCTCATGGCTTCAGAGGTTTTAGCCCCATTAGAGCTGAGTTCATTGCTGTGGGCCTGGGGTAAGGCTGAAACACCACGGCAGAGTATCTGGTGCAGAAATGGTGAAGGGAAGTTATTCATCCCATGGTAATCAGAAAGAAGAGCAAGAGAAAGGAAAGATGAAAACAAGACAGACCCTTCAAAGGCAGCTTCTAAGACCCGCTTCCTTTGGGAAAGACCCAGATTCTAATAGCCTTCTCATTTAGAACTCATCAGTGGATCAACCCACTGATGACATCAACACCCACAGGATCCGATCATCATTAAATTGCAACGCTATCTGGGGACCATGCCCTAAACACACAGGCTTTTTGGGAGAATGTTTTATATTCAAACCATGGCACGCTGGTTGGAGTCTTATACATTTCAGAGAAAGTTGGGTAAAATGATGATTGGCCTCACTAGGGATAGGAAGAGATGTCTGAGAAAAGATACTTTGGAGATGTTCCTGAAGAGAGGGTGAGGAAAACATGACAGTGGGTCTTTATTCAAATATTTCACTGTCTGGAGCATCCAAAAGTGTATCAGAAGCACAAAATACTTGACAAATTTTAAATAAGGAGCAGAGCATTATATTTTTATCTCCATTTAAGATCATATATTTCAAAATTAGGTAATAGTATAGAAATGCCAAAATTTAAAAATTAGCAGTGACGTTATTTTCTGCTACCACTTTGAATAGATAACAAAGCAATAGGGAGCAGCAGGTACCATCAGCCATGGGGAGGCTGCTGTAGGAGCGAAGGAGGTTGCCTGCTTTTGACCTGTCACCTGTCAAGTGCTGTGTCCATCTGAACTGAGAAAACAGAAATCAAGAAATATACCAGCCACAAATAAGCAGCTATCTACACTCTGAATCCATACAGCTCCGCCTGGCTCTCTACTTCATGTTCTTTTTAGGGCACCATTTGTTTCATTCTCCAAACCTTTCTGTTGCCACTTTCCCAGAAAACATGAAAGCTACATTCTTGATTTAAAAATATCTATTGTAGCAGCACCCAACACTGATCAGGGTTGGATGAAAGAACACTTGAGAAGAAAACACAGGAGAATGAACAAATATAACTTTCTCCTCTTGTATTCTCCTGCTCTTATTACGTGGTGCTCCCTTGGTTGTTATATTCTTCATTTCCAGATCTATAAAAGGATCAGGAGGCCAAGAGACAGTAGAAGACAGAAGAATACATAAGACTTAATAATACATGTAAGGTTAAGAGGGAAAGAACAGCTTGAGGTTTCTGTGAAGTTTACTTCAGACCTCCAGGTTAGAGACATTTTAAAGGAAGAGATTACAGGTAGGAAAGGGTACAGGGCACAGGGAAACCAGGAGTGTTACACACACAGGGTTGCCTGATGTTGAAGAGTATTTCCTTCTTGCCTCACTTGGTATGCTGTTTTGCTGGCACAGGTGTCCACAGTAAGAGTCTTAATACACTCATAGTAGCTCCTACCCAATAATGGTTAGTTAAATAAGGCTCCAGTCTCAAGGAGGAGAATGAGTAAAAGACAGGGCACTGCAGTGGGAGGGATCCACACAGCCAGTCTCCTCATTCTCCTGAGCTCCCTAAGATGAAACAGCTAAGCTAAGTCCAGGGTTTTATAAAGAAGATTGTTCTAGTTACTATGATCTGATTTAAGAACCAGTGATGTATAAGAAAAAGAGGTTTATGCTGGCTCATGGTTCTAGAGAATGGGATATCCAAGATCTGATGGCTTTATCTGTTGTGGGATTCATGGAACTCTCTAATATTGTGGAAATCTGAAGGAGAGTAAGGACATAAGAACATACAATAACAGGGTGACACTATCAGGATTGCTAACCCAGTCCTCTGAGAAAGGCATTCATTCATTATTGAAGGTCCAGCTCCATGGCTTCGACACCATCCACTAGGTACCAGTTCCCTATATTAAAACATTGAAGAATTCAAGTTTCCATAAATGAATTTGTGAGGGACACAATGGAGTCATGCAAGAAATCGATCCAGCTGGAACAGCCATATAAAGGTGAAAGGGCATATTTGAGAACCATTGCTAAGTAGATTTAAGGATGGTGAATATCAAGAATGATTTTTAAAAAATAGTCACAATTTTCAGGTCAAATTTTGACTACTGTTACCTTTTATTTGGGTGTTCCTCATTTTTCTTTCTCTAGCACTCTCATTCTTTCTGAGACCATGTTGCTTCTCTGAAATCTTTAACATCCTCCATTGATGGATGCTGGGGGATAGAGAGTCAGTTATCTTTGGATGTAGTTCCTGATAGGCTATGTGGCAGTAGATGGCCCCACACTCAAGCACACACTGGCAGTAATAAGTAAACTCAGTGGGTTTAAAAAAGAGTATGTGAAATTGAGAAGGAAAAGCTGGGATAGAGAGGAGGTATTGAAGGTGTAGAAACGGAGTATAAATTTGTTCAAAACACATTACAGCCATGGGTAAAACTATCAAATAATGACTTTTTAAAAGTGTGGTTCATGCTTTTCAGGAAACATTCAAAAGGCTCCTAAAGCTTGCACAACTTTTCCTTTAAACCTGGTTGTCTACTCTGATTACAAGAACACTCTACCACATTAAACCATTATATGACCCATTCCATTTTGTTGTTGTTTCTTGGGACAGGGTTGGTGATCCTTTTGCCTCAGCATTCTGAGTGCTGTGATTACAGGTATTGTTCCAATATGTCCGACATATACTCTCTATTGTTAAAACCTTTTTGGTTTTCATGTGTATGTTTTCTGTGATAATCCCACCCAGGGTCCTTTTCTTTATATCCTGGTTTTCTTTTTTTTTTTTTGCCTCCTTTGAACCTTAGATGCTGTATAACATGCACAAAGTTATCACACAACACCTACATGGTTGTTACATCTCTTTGCTGTTTCATTTATATTTTATAAACTCTTAAGGCTAGTGAAGTAAATCATCTATGATTTATTATTCTAGAGAAGATAACTGTATAAAATAGGTAGGTAATAACGGGCATAATGTTGAAATAAATGATGACTAAATTTACTAAGAGGAAATAGAAAGCTGCTTTGCCAGCATCTGTAGCCGAAGGCTGCTCGTTTGTTTCCTGGACACCCAGACCTGAAAGAATCACTCAGAAACTATATTAATTAAATCACTGCTTGGTCAATCACTTAAGTATATTGCTTGCTAGCTCTTATATCTTAAATTAACTTATTTCTATTAATCTGTATATTTCCACATAACTGTGGCTTATTGGGCAAAGTTCCATTTGGCGTCTGGTGACTGTCTTTTGTGGGAGCTACATGGCTTCTCACCCCACCTACTTTCTCCCAGCATTAAGTTTAGTTTTCCCACCTACCTCTATTCTGCCCTATCACAGGCAAAAACACCTTCTTTATTAACCAATAAGAGGAACACAAATGCAGAAGAACTTCCCACATCAAACATTCAGTCCAATGATGTGAATTCATAGATAAGGATGCTGAACCCTAAGGAAGTTTGTAGACTTAATTGACAGAATGACTATATGAGCTACATAAAAGAGGAACATTTAACATACTTTGATAATTGGCCAGGTACTAGGCATAGTTATGAAGTGACTTGCTTAATTTTTCAACAATCCTATGAAGTAGCTAAATTTATAAAGAAAGACATACAGGGGTATATCAAGTCATATAGCTTTGCAAAGAGAAGAATCAAGACTTGCACATACCCAGCTGGGTGACAGAGTGTTCATGTTTATCCATCAGGACCTTCTATTCCAGTCTCTATTCTTCCATGCCATTTAATCCTTAATTTATTATCTTAGTCATTTCTTTTGTAGTTATAAATAAGAAGACATAAAAATATTGTCTGACTACACATTTCTGCTATAAAACAAAATGTGAAAAAATAATCAACACAGTCATAACAAGCTAATGAAGAGAATAGGGTTAATACTACCCACTAAGTGATTCCTGTTGAGAAATGTGTAGAGTCCACTTCAATTTGTTATTATCTCTTCTTCACAGCGGGTAATGGATAGATCCGTTCTTTGCTGAGACATGAACTTGGCTATTCTGAGTCCACAATTTCTTCAGTTTTTAATAACCACTACTTATAAGAAAAAAGTTATAAAAAAGCAAGAGTAAACATACAGGTTTGGTCCAGTTGCTGTTCAAAGAAAGGATGATAACCATATTTCCATTCTGAGTATTCTCCAAGCCTGTTTTCTAGAGCTTCATCAACTAAAGCCTACATCAACCAAGATATTTTTAATCTCTTCATGCTTAGTCTTCTTCGCTAATTAAGTTCCAGTTTATAACTTACTACGATGTTCCTTTTACTCATTTTTCATCTTTCTGTGTGTGCTACTTCTAGATTAGAATTTTGAAAATTTCTGAAGTGGTTGTCGACTCTAGCTTTCCTGTTAATTATAAGAGGAACTGGAAAAGCAATTAAGCAGTGTTTCAATGTTATTCTCCAAAGTTCTATTTGTAGTCAAAGCCCACAATCTCAGTGTTTACTTTATCTGGACTTCCACACCTCTTTATAATATCTTAGGATAGTAGAACTTTTTACCCCAGCACAGCCTAAACAGTCTCAAAATGCAAGCATATTCTTGCTTCCTGGTGTCTTGGAGCCCTTTTGTGGTTTCTCATTTTCCATCCTCCTTGATTCAGTTACTTTTCATGCCCTGGACCATCGTCTCCTTTCAGCCTGTCAAGTTCTAACAGTCTGCTTTTTTTTCATTGCAAGAATAGAGAATAAACCTCTTCCACATGATCGTCTTTCAAATATCCAAGTATATTACTTAAAAACTTTTTTCAGTTTAAATATCCCCAATTGTCTTGATACTGATCATTCTTCAGATTTATGAGCTAATATATTTGTGAGTTTGATAACATCTAATAAGGTAAAATCTAAAGATTTTATATATAGGTGACCGTATTTTGGAGAATATTGAACTTCCCTTTTTTGATCTAGACACAAGTTTCTGCTCTGCGAATGTATATTTCATAAGAATTTCATCTTATGCATGCTCTCATGCTATACCAGACAACTAAAGATTTACATTAATTTTCATTAGGTATAAATTCCCTAAGCCTGCACTTTACCTTTAGTGTTTTTAAGATATAAGGTAGGGCCATTTTTATTCATTTCAGTTGAATTATATCTGGTTCATATTTGGCTCATTTTCTGTTGACTGTTTCAGAATGTTAGGTTTATAATTCAAGTTTGTGTACCTGGACTGCCTTTGTGTTTAGTTAAGCTACAGGTAAAATGCTGATTTAGACTAGACCAAACACTGATTCTGGGGAAAGCTATGTTACTGTCATAAAAGTTATGTTTTCCCATATCATCGATGAAGAACTTTAGAGGCATTAACAAAAATATTGTTGTTCTTTAGAGTATAAAATAACATCCTTGAGAAATCTGTATCAGTTCTATATCTTCATAATCTTTCCCAAATCTCCCTAATCCTTTAGGAAGTTTATTGAGCCATGAGATCATGTTTATGATCCCTGTAATTGACCACTTCTTTGTTAGAAAACATAAAAAGAGAAAACATCTTATAAAGATGCTTATACTTCCCACACTTAAGATTTCTAATTAGTCCACAACATTATTAGCAGCTGTCATGACATATACAGTGTTGGACTTATCCTGACTGAGGAAACAAAGGAATAAGAAAGGACAGATAAACAGACACATGTACTGGAAAGCTGAGGTCTGGTGGGCCATGGACTCTGATGGAGACACACCAGCAACAGCCAGAAACTCAGTGTATTTATTTTATGCAGCTGAGTCAAGGAGTCAGATATATTGTGTACAGCTTAACAAGAAAGAGGGGTGTAAGTTATTTTATACAGCTGAATAAGGAAGTAGGTCTAGCTAATCTCAATAGGTGTTTCTGCAGGAGGACAACCTTAGGCTGTAAACATCTAGGAGGAAATAGGTATGACTGATATTTTCTGTACATAGTGTAAACAACTGAACCTGGACCAGGGGAAGGCTTTGCCATTCCCATGTGTGTGAGGAACCTCCATGGAACTGCAGATCCTTAACATGCGCACACTCATGTCAACAATACACATTCACTAACAATTTCATTCATGCATCATAAGTAACTTCATTGTATATGCTGTAAATTATAATTCACTCTCCAACTATATATTTTACTTCAATTTATTATTTTTATTTTTAAAAAGTTACTTGATAGTTGGATCCAAGGCCCAGTTAGTAGGAGGGAACCCACTTAGTAGATACTGGGAACCTAGACTATTACCTATAGTTGGTAAGGACATGGATCTAACAGAGGATCCACTACTACTTCACTGAATTATTATAATCCCAACTGCATCCTAAATACTTGCCATTTTAGTAACAGGTAAGTGTGGCTCTCATCTATCACAAAAGAAGTTTCTTTTTACAGAAGATGGTGAATAAGCATTTATCTATTATTCTTTATCAATATAATTTGGGAGTCAGATATCAGGGTAAGAAACTGATTCATCAGAGAAGCAGTGGAGAAGTGACCAGAGACCTACTATCTCTTCTCTCCCTCTATCCAAAAAGATAGATTCTCTCTTCCCCAACTTATTGCTTCCTGTCTCCTATCTGTCCTCAGTCCTCTAAAATTTCTAAGGTTAATATTGGTCAGCTAGTGCCTATATCCACTCTCTGACTTATTGTGAGAATAAGATCAAAATATGAAAGAACAGGTGAACATTACAGAAAGTCACAATTAATTAAAATCCAGAACACAAATGATTATGGGTGCCTAGCCCAAAGGATACATCTAGAATACAATGCCTATAGCTAAGACCTAAGAGTCGGGGAACATTTTGGAAGAGGAGGCAGAAAGACTGTAAGAGCCAGAGGACCAAGACGGGGTACGTGCTGTGTAGTAGTATCTTCTATATATGTCAGGAGAGCTGCATCCTGGTGATCCAAACAACATGGCTGCCTAAAGGAACCTAAAATATGTCAACACCAATTGACATGCAGATGGGGGAATTCTCAGGATGTTTCACCCCTAGAAGAAGAGCTGCAGGCAATTTATGGTCTCAGAGAGAGGGAGACTCAGTTTTCTCCATGGTCCCTATGATCAATCTGAGCATGTGAGCAACAGTTGTAGTTAAAGAATAAGAGTCCATGGTTTTGAGAAAGAGAAGGAGGGAGAGAGAGGAGGAATGACAGGGAATAGAGCGAGGAGAGAATGACATAAAAACAATATTCATATATAACCCTGTCAAAAAGGTAACTCGTCTCTTCCAAAAATGACACTGCTTTCATTGAAAGAGAAAATAAAACAGGAGTTATATTCTAAAGCATAGATTAATTTTGTGAAAATTAATTTGTCTTTTCCAGGTCAAATTAAAGGAGAGCTAGTGAATGTTCAGAGGTACTGTTTCAGCAAGTCATCTTCTCACTCAGTCCGTGCTGCAGGATTTTAGGGCTTGTTCCCTGCTTTCCATTTGGCCCAGATTTTCCCACTTGAATAAACCCCAATAAACTTCTGAGTGTGTTGTTCGATTCATTCCTTGGTGTCCCCAGGAACGATTCTTTATTATGGTCACTCTTTGGTGTCCTCCTTTCGTGTCTAGGCCTCCCACTCCTGCTGTTATAACCCTAAAGCCACCATGAAGCCCTCTGCTACCTGACATGGACTATGAGTACCTCACCCAGGTAACTGTGTCTTTTTTATCCTCTTAATGTTGGCTACTCTAACATCACCCTTGATTCTGTTCTTGATGTTTCTTCTTGACAGGGAACAGTGATTTTACTTAAACAGTGGAAGGTCTTTGGCCAACTACACGCTGTGTGGGTTTGTACTGTTACCATCTCCTCTTTGTTAGGTTCCAGCACACGTTCCTGTGGATGATGATTCCAATAATTTGAGTATCACACACCCAGGCATATCCCAATTCTCTCTCCCTTCGCACTGAAACCCGTTGTGTTTCAGCAGACTCCAGCAGAGCTGAACTCTGCTGAGGATGAGGATGCCACTACAGCAAATGCCTGTTCCTCACAGAGAGGCAATTTCTCCTACAGGCAAATGGATTCACTTGAGCCAGAGTGATGGCTCGGCATGTAAGCATAAAGACCCGAGTTTGAACCCCAGCACTCATAGGAAAGCTGGCCATGGCAGCATGACCTGATAACCCCAGTGCTGGAGTCAGGGGGCAGGATTGAATGGATCAATGGGGCTTTCTGGCGGCCAGGTTAACTCCAACTTTAGTGAGAGACCATCTCAAGAGAAAAAGCCAAGGAGTGACAGAGAGGGATATCCAAGAACCTCTTTTGCATATGTGGGCATACATACCTGCATAAACATTTGATTTGCTCAACATATAGACCACCCTATCACACTCAATGAAAAGGTAGAGTCACCCACCTTTTCTTGAGATAATCTGTTTAGGAATTACCTTAAAAATTAGAAGATTGTAGAGTATTTCAAGTGTCTTATAGCATATTCTGAGAGATGATGGAAAACATGCACGCACACACGCATACACACACACATACATGGGGGCATTTTGGAGGAATCTTGTTTACAGTTGAATTCTCTGAAGTCTCCACAAACACTGAACTAGCAAATGACTTTTAGAAATGACATTCCTATGAAAAATTTAGGGGCAGTTTCTGGCAAGTGACCAATCACATGCTCATCAAATGATCAATGTGTAGCCTTGTTTTTGCTACTGTCTCTGAAGACATCTCATTTTATACACATTATCATTTCATTAACACTTAACCAACAGCCAGGAGCACTATAACTGAAGCCTAAGCACATTCATTTCTCTAGAAGAAACTTCCAATAGCCTCTGTGCACTTTGAGACACAAGACAGCATGTCAGCATCAGGCCTGGGGTGTGGTGTAGTTTCAACAGTGGTGTCGCCAAGAGAAACCACAAAAATACAAAAGCAGGAGGATACTTATTTCCAATGAGGTCGAAACAGGAAGGCGGGCTGCTGCCTTGGCCAAGCATAGCTAAGCACATGCATGTGGGAAGGCTCCTTGCTCCATCACTCTCCCTGCCCACAAATGATCACCAAGCTTCAGGGCACTGACTTGAAAATTAGCAAATTTCGTGAGTCAAGCAACTGGGGATTTTGTTGTTGTTTTAGAAATAGTTTTTTCCTTAGTTTCTTTAACACATCATATAAATCATAAGAAAAGGTTTGGTGTATCATATTTTTTTCCTTTACCATGGTGACCAGTCACCTAATTTTTTTCTCCTTCTTAGTGGCAATGACTTTCACCTATCTCTTCTGTGCTTTTCTAGACGTATTTACCCATACGCAAGTTCTATCATTTCACATAGACCATAACCCTCTGTATCATGTAGTATCATGTAGACCATAGCCCACTATCATGCAATATCATATAGACCATATCCCTCTGTATCATGTAGTATAACATAGATCATAGCCCACTATCATGCAATATCATATAAACCGTAGCCCTCTATATCATGCAATATCACACAGACCTTAGCCCTCTGTATCATGTAGCATCATATATACCATAGCCCTCTGTATCATGTAGTATAACATTGACCACGGTCCACTGTATCATGAAGTTCCTGACTGTTTTCTATTGTTTATGTGGCCTACAGATGGTTCATTCACATCACCACACATGATCTGCCAAATTTTAATTGACCAGTCCCCTAGGACTGCATTGTGTCAGTAACTGATAGATTACACATAACTTTATGGTGTATTTTCATCAGTATTTACACCATGAGGATGATCATCTTCTGCCCCAGAGAAGAACTGAGGAGGGCACCAGACTTTATTTATATGTCTGTAGTCACTCTGGTCTAAAAGCAATCAGAATTCCCAATCCAAGCCTGCACCACTTTGCTTGGATCTTCACCCAAAGGTTCACTCTTGTAACACAATACAGGATGATTTTAGTGACCACCAGCCTGTGTTCCAGGCAGAGGTGATATGAGTCCCTGTATATGGTTCTTTCCCTCTGGGAAAAAGTCTTTGAGTCTTACAGGAGTAGAAACAGGTTCTTCATTCCAATGGATATTTTCCAGAGACTCAGCTGCTGGGAAAATGTCCTCTTCACTTCCCATGGTCTGGCCACACATGAGTTCTAGGTACAGATTCTTCCTTGCCCCTCTCCCATACTGTCAAGTTTCCTACACACCTCCAGGCAGACATATGGGTCATAGCCTTTCCTAATATTCACCTATGAGTGGGTACAAACCATGCTCATCTTTCTGGGTCTGGGCTACCCTACTCAGAATGTTTTTTTTTCTCGTTCCATCCATTTGCATGCAAATTTCAAGATGTCATTTTTTTTAACCTCTAAGTGTACCACATTTTCTTTATCCATTCTTCAGTTGAGTGGAATCTAGGCTGTTTCCAGGTTCTGGCTATTATGAATAATGTTATTATGAATAACATAGTTGAACAAATGTCCTTGTAGTATGGTTGAACATCCTTTGGGTATATACCCAAGAGTAGTATTGTTAGGTCTTGTAGTAGGTTGATTCCCAATTTTCTGAGAAACAGCCATACTGATCTCCAAACTGGTTGTACAAGTTTGCATTCCCACCAGCAGTGGAGGAGTTTTCCTCTTACTCTGCATCCTCTTTTGTATAAGCTACTTGGTGTTTTTGATCTTGGTCATTCTGACAAGAGTATCTCAGAGTTGTTCTGATTTGCATTTCCTGATGGCTAAGCATGTTGAACATTTCTTTAAGTGTCTTTCAGCCATTTGAATTTCTTCTGTTAAGAATTCTCTGTTTAGATCTGTATCCCATTTTTAATTAGATTATTTGATATTTTGATGTCTAATTTCTTGAGTTCTTTATATATTGTGGAGATCAGTCCTCTGTCTGATGTGGAGTTGGTGAAGATCTTTTCTATTCAGTATGTTTCCTTTTTGTCTTATTGACTGTGTCCTCTGCTTTAAAGAAGCTTCTCAGTTTTAGGAGGTCCCATTTATTTATTCTTGCTCTCAGTGTCTGTTATATTTAGAAAGTGATCTTCTGTGCTCAAAGGAGAACCCTAAGAGAAACATACATATATTCCCCCTGAAAAGAGAATATAGACAAGATCTCCTGAGAAAATTGGGAGCATGGAGGTGCGGGGAGAAGAGAAATCGGAAGGGAAGGAGGAGGGAAGAAGGGGAGGGGGAGGAGAACTTGGAGGAAACGAATGGTCCAGATGGTGGAAAGACAGAGATGGAGAACAAGGAAAGAGATATCTTGATTGATGGAGCCATTGTGGCGCTAGGAAGAAATCAAGCACTAGAGAAATTCCAAGGAATCCAAAAGGATGACCCCAGCTAAGATTCTAAACAATAGTGGAGAAGGTGCCTGAACTGGCCTTGTCCTGTAGACAGGTTAATGACTATCTTAAATGTCGTCAAAGAACCTACATCCAGCAACTGATGGAAGCAGATGCAGAAAAACACAGTGGAGCTTTGGGCTGAGCTTCCAAAGTCCAGTTGAAGAGAGGAAGGAGTAATAATATGAACAAAGAGGTCAAAACCATGATAGGGATACCCACTGAAACAGCTTACCTGAGCTAATGGAAGTCTTACAACTTCAGCCTGTCAGGAAGGGAATCATAGGACCAAACTAGGCTCTCTGAATGTGGGTGACAGCTGTATGGCCGGGACAGACTGTGGGGCCACTGGTAATAAGATCAGGATATATCCCTACTGTTTGTTCTGACTTTTGGGAACCCATTCTTGTTTAAGGAATACTTTGCTCACCCTAGATATAGTGGAGGGGGCCTTGGTACTGCATCAGAGCAATGGGCTAGATATTGTTGACTTCCAGTGAGAAAACTTATTCTCTCTAAAGAGTGGATGGATGGAGGAATGGGGGTGTGTGGGAAAGGTGGAGGGAGCTGGAGGAGGGGAGGGAACGAGAAATGGATTCAGCATATAAAGTGAGAAAAGATAGTTTTTTAAAAAATAAATTAATATAAAACAAAGAAAAAAATAAATGGGACTTCATGAAACTGAAAAGCTTCTGTGTGGTAAAAAAAAAATCATCATTCAAAGTGTTAGACTGGGGAATGGATATTTTTTTACCAACTACACATTCAATAGATGGATAATATTGAAAATATATAAAGAACTCAAAATACTAGATAGAAGAAAAAATAATTCAGATAAAAATGGGTACACATCTAAACAAAATTATCAAGAGGAAACTTAAATGGCTGGGAAACTCTTAAAGAAATCTTCAACACCCTTAGTCATCAGGGAAATGCAAACCAAAGCTACTTTTAGATTTCATTTTAGAACCTCAAGAATAGCCAAAATCAGAGGAACAAGTGACAGCTCATGCTGGTAAGGAAATGGAATTAGGGGACCACAGATCCATGGCCAGTGGGAGTGCAAACCTACACAGTTACTATGGAAATAAATGTGGCCGTCACTCAGAAAGATGGGAATTGATCTACCTCAGGATCCAGCCATGCCACTATTGGGCATATCCAAAGAATTCCTCGTCCTACCACAGAAACACTTTCTCAACCATTTTTATAGCTGATCTCTTGCCAATAACCAGAAGATGGAAACAAGTTAGATGTCCCTAAATAGAGAAGTGAATAGAGGAAATGTGATTCATCCACACAGTGGAACCTAACTCAGCTCTTAACAATAAAAGCATGAATTCACTGAAATCAATGAAAAATGAAATTAGAGTTAAATGGATAGAACTAGGAAAAAACCATTCTTCGTGAGTAACACAGACTCTGACAGACAAATTGTATTATGTATCTGTTTTTATGTGAATATTAGCTGTTAATTCAATGGAACCCAGCTACAATCCTTAGAAATAAAGATGTTGGGTATAGAGTAAGGAACTAAGGATGGTTGGGTAAATAGATATCCCTAGGAAAAGGAAAAAGAATAGTTATGGATGGATGTGGGGGACTGGAACAAGAGGATCAAACGGGAAGAAGAGGGGAAATATGGGAAGAGACAACTAAAATTAAGAGCCATTTGAAGGGTTGTACAGAAACCTAGTCAACAAAATCTTCCCAAAATACATACATATATAAGGGTGGTCTAAATGAAGTTGCCAAATAATACAGGAGACAGAGCCCCAGCTGAACTTCTTTTGTCACTAAATGAAGTTTCTAGTAGTGGGAATGGGTTACATCTAAATGAACTCTTGGCCAAAAGTTGCTATTTTTATCTGTGATGGATTTTGCGAAATTATTGGTCCTATGCCTGCTTAAATGTGTATTGAGATTTTATTTTGAATTCCATGGCTGGAGTGAAATGTTTCTACATGCCACTACTAAAAGAACATGATATTTATCTATTGGTCTTTGTTTATTAAATTGATAATAATATATACTTTATTTCATTTATCTTTCTCAGAGGAAAAAATAAAAATATTTTATTTGTGAGTTATGTGTAATTATAAATATTTCCTATGCTTAGTAAATGTTTTATATGTTAAGGTAATTTTAGATGATCTTCAAGAAATCTATGTACTTATAATTCATTTTGAGACTCTATCCTGAAAAGAAAATGGACTCTTAATCTAGTAACCAAGGCTAGGAAATCCTGCACCAAGCCAGGATGTTCAGATTCATCTAAACTTGCTCTGACCTACAGATTGTAGATAGGCATAAAGACTTTTTTATGACCCTACTTGCTGTCTTCTCACTCCCCACCACACTGCCTCTTTTATCATTGAGAATACAGAGTGAATGGTTTAGTTCCCAGGAATACAAGGGATTCATTCTTTGATGGAAGACTTGGGAGTGCTCTTTCCTTCAAGTTTTTTACTTAGACTGACAATTAAAAATATTTACTCAGCCGGGCAGTGATGGTGTACACCTTTAATTCCAGTGCTCGGTAGGCAGAGGCACGTGAATCTCTGAAATTGAGGCCAGCCTGGTTTACAAGAGCTAGTTCCAGAACAGGTTCCAAATCTACAGAGAAACTCTCTCTCGAAAAAACAAAAGAAAAAAAATATTTACTCATTCTATTTATGCCAGCAAGGAGCTTATGGGAAAAATGTAGATCTTATATACAAGAGGCCTCTGGCTTTCCAGAATCTTAGTCATCTATCCAGAAGGTTTGTTTACTAAATACAATTTAATCTTTATGTAATGAAGCTCTCTCTTAAGATAGCTCTATCTAGAAACCTATAGATAGATTTGAAAGGATTAAAACTAACCCTGGTGTTAATAGTATATGATCTGGAATGAGCAATTATTCAAATGTGAAGAACTTTCTTCTTATATGTTTTTAATGAGATTTTATTATGCTTAAATGTTGGACTGTATGGGGAAATATTTCAGATATTCCTTCAATCTAAAACCATGAAACCACTGTACCTTCAAAACTAGAAGCATTACAAAATAAGGTTGATACATATGGATCAACCCCTACATTTTCTATACATTCTAAAGTTGAATAAAAATGACTGTAATATTCACTGTGTTAGTTCAGATGAACAAAGACAGCCAGTGAACTTGAGTGTAGGATTTTACACAACTCAACTTCTAAATAAATAAACTCAATAAATAAATTTTATTGAGCATAAAATTTATGTTCAATCATTTGCTTCCTTGAATTGCTTAGAACAAAGGCAATTTCTCTTTTCCCATGAAAAATACAGGACCTGGGATTGAGAATGCTTACTTCAGGCATTTCAATATATTTAAAAACCTTCTGGTTCTAAGTGATCCAAATAAATGAGCTTCCTGATTCTAATTTTTGATGACCAAGAGTTGCATCAAAAACATTCCAAGGAAAGGGTAATTTACTAAACTTTTGACCCATGTGTTAACTGTCTTCAAGGTTCTCCTCCAGATAAAACAACACCAGTGCCCCTTCCTGGACTATCTTCTTCTGTCAACCCTGCTCCCAGGTTCCTTCAGGTGGCCATTGCTTTGCCTGTCACTGCAGTTCCACAGCATGATTTGGAAGCTGACAGTAAATAAAGGAGGGAAAAACTTGTTGTGTGAACTTCTGAAATTTTGCATACAACTAAGGCTTTCTTGCTACAAGTTGTATATGTCTAAGGAAATATAAAAAAAATAATACAAAAACTTTTATTTATTTAGACTGTCAGTATTATTTTATTTTAATTTAGAACATCCTCTGATATAATGGGTATGGTGTGTGTGTGTGTGATTGTGTGCCTGCAGGTGTGTGTGTGTGCAGATAGATGTGTGTATGTGCATGTGGAGGTCAGATGTTGACATCCAATATCTTCTATACTATCACTGTCCATTTTATCTTTTTGAGACAAGGTATCTCTCTGAACCCAGAGCTCATTGACTGGCTAGGTTGCCTAGCCAACAAGCTCTAGGTTTCCTCCTGTCCACCACACCCATTCCTGTTGCTGCCGGACTTACACAGGTATGTTACCACAGTAACTTGGCTTTTACTTGGATTCTGGGATCAAACTCAGTTCCTCACTCTCCTGTGGCAGGCACTCTCTCCACTGAGCCATCTCATCAGCCCCATGGATTATGTTTTGTTGTGAACTTATTTTGATGTTAAAATATTAACTCTACTGAGAATTAAGCATTTCTTATGCCACAAAATGTAGGTTGAACCATGTTTGTCTTCTCACAGCCAGTGCATCACTCTCACTTTGGGGAATTGTTATGCAGTTTTCTACTTTTGATTAGTTTCCAACATATCGTCACTGCACTTTTAATGTCATGAAATAACTCGGAGAGTGCTTTCACAGTGACAAAGTTGCTTTTTGCAACATTCTTTTACTTTATTTATGTTTGTAAGTTCACTATGACTCCAGCCCTTGGCCTGTATAGCTAGAGCACTCAAGAGAGGGCCAGAATCAGCATCTTTCAGTTAGCTATTTCCTGCTGCTTTATCTGTTCCCACTCAATGCACTTTTGTGTCTTTGCTGCATCTTCGCCAGTTCCCTCTGGCCATTTGTAAAGAATGTCTAGTAGACTTGTCAGGAGCCATTCCCCCCCCCTAAAAATCATTACAGGAACCATCACCCTGGGGAGTCTGCAGGGAACCTCACACCCATAATTATGTTCTATTGACAGAACCTGCCCCACACCCAATTAACTTATCTGTTAGCCGAATACGCCTCACACTCCAGCTATCCAGGGAACCAGGTGTGGCAACTTGTGACTTCTTGGCCTACCTGTCCGAATGTAACCTCTTGGTCTACACGACGAACCTGGCCTATGTGACCGGGACCACGCGGCGAGATCCCGTGCCCTGCCCACCAAGTCCTCATCCAGGGCTATATAAGCAGCAACCATGATCCTAATAAAAGGGGGCTTTGACAAATCTGCTTGTCCTCATTCTTCTGCCCTAGCTCATTCCCTTCCAGGTAGCGCCCCTTTGAGACCCTGGAATAACTGATTGCAGGGTGGGTTACAAACCCCTAGACTAGTAACCCACCCAACGCAATCGACATAGACTCATTGGTGGAAGACAAGGAAGAGCTACAAGCATGGCTTGCTGTCTGCGTGTGACCTCCAGAAGGATGGCAGTGATCAGCTACTGAGTATCAGAGGAACTATTGGAGATGGTGCTGTACATCTGGTATTTGTGCAATGGGCGTGGACTAGAGAACTAAAAGGCAGATCACATTGTGTACAATTGGTCACCTAATCTATAACAAAACTGTTGTATACAACTGGTCATCTAATCTACAACAAACCTGTTGGGGAACTGTCTTCACTGACTCTCATGTATGTGGGAATGCTACAAGCAAGGTCTGTCTTGCTATACAAATAGAAACTATAAAGATATTTATTCATAATGACTTGCCATTTGAAAAAAATTATTCAACACCTTTTTTCTAGATACAGCTTTAAAATGCAAAAGAACCACAAACCAAATACTTGTATCACACGAAGTATCATTCCTGTGGTCATAATATTAACACATAACATATAGCCACTTACACAATTTTTCCAAGCCAGGCATTTTTCTAAGAATTTCCCAACTGCTATCTGTTTAATCACCTTAAAAACAATGAGATAGCCACTGTCTTGTGCCTCCTCTTAAAAATAAAGATAAATCTCTTGACTACCATTATACTTCATGTAAACTGCACAGCAAGCTTTAAAACCAAATAGTATGGCTTTGGAAGACATGGGTCAACCTTTTTTGCAAGCTGCTGCTTTGTCTCCCGACCCTTGCTGCTAATTCTGCAAAGTGGCACATTACCACCTTATTGCCCCTCTAACTAGAGCTAGGTTTGCCTCGCTTATTACCATTTATGACTTATAGATTTCAAAATCAATACACAAGGCTGGCATTAGGTACCACAGGGATTAGTATGGCTCCACGGAGCTCAAGAGTTTGTTCAAAATGACCACAATTGCAAAGGAAATTGGCTGGAGGAAACATTTCTAATGGCCTGATGAACGAGTTTGGAGATTCAGATTAGGGGGTTCTGGACACAAACCTCTTCATGAAGGAGGTAAGAGCAGCCATAACCCACGTATTGAGAAGATATGTCCCCATTCCCTTCCACATTACAAAAGTCTCTGAGAAAGCACTCAAACTTGTTCTGCTGAAACTTGAATGGCACAAATTTGCTTTGGGCTTGGCAGAAATGCTCTCCTCTGACTGCTGACCTGAAAACTATAAAAATAAATCTCGGTATCCCTGACAAACACATTAGCAGATGAAATAACCATTAAATAGAAATGATTGACAGAACATATTGCCCCCCCATTTCCTTTTAAAAATATGTTTGGAGAGTACCAGTAATCAAATAACTTAATCCGAGTCCCTGGAATTGCAGTTAAAAATTAAAACGGTTGTTTCTTTTTAAAACGCCTTGTGTTTCATTGCCACTTCCTGAATGTCAGCTTGGTGCCTAGCAACAGCCAGCCCTCCTAATTTCATTGCTATCCTCTTCTCTCTTAGACAAAGAAAAAGAAAACATCAAAGGTTATGCGGGTTGTTACTAGAAATAGCTTATCTCATAAGACAACATGAAAGGGCTGGAAGCAGTCATTTCGGGAGATGGAGGAGCATGTAGACCCTTGTCTGCTCTTCCTGCCATCTTCTCCTCTTGTCCCACTTCCTGACTCCATTTCCAGTGACTGATGAAAAGAGCTTTAAAATCTAAGCCAGAGCTCTTGGTTCCCAAATGACTGCTTTCACAGAGAGGATGGAAAGAATGAGATCAACACTGAAGAAAACTTAACCAAATCCAGCAAAGTGGGTGTGATATAGCTGTCATCCCGATGGAAATGGGAGCTCCGTGGAAGACAGGACTCTAGCCAGGCCTGTGGAATTATTTGATCACATTGATTGAGGTGAAAAGTCCTGCCCGTGGCATCATCCCGAGGCTGGGATCCTGGACTGTGTAAAAGGAGAAACTGAGCTAAGCACTGGCATGCATGCATTCATTGCTCTCTTCTTTTGACTGTGGGTGTCATGTGACTGGTTGTAAAATGGCCTGCTTTTTCAATTTCTTTCTTTTTGGGGAGCCAGACTGGACCCTGGGCTCTGAGCTAAAATTTCATACTTTCTTCCTTGGGGTGCTTTGGTATTCTACTGCAACAACAGGAAGGGAAAAGGATGACGAGTATGTAAAGTGTGAGACCCAAAGACAAGACAGACCTGGGTGCATAGTCAAGTGGCCAGTGTCAACACCCTTTATCATCAGGAAGAGAGAGCTGACTTGAGGATCTTTACTGCTGTTTTGTGTTTAGAATGAGAACAGTACTTCAGTCTGAGACATTCCATATTGGGAATTTTAGGGCTGTTCCTTTCATCTTCAGATCGAGGCTAAAATGTCACCTTGACCTAACAAAGGCTTTTCATGTCCATCTGACACAGTTGCTTCTCCTCAATTTATCTCTGTTATTTACTCCTAATTTTCCTGGTAGCACTGGTCACAATTTGTCATTTTCTTGTTCCTTCAGTTTTATATTATCTGCTGCTTTGACCACAGAAAACCACAAAGGAATCTTTATCTTCATTGTCATCCACATATACCAGAACAATGCCTTGCACATGGGGGGGGGGCACTTAGTAACTATTTTGAGAATAAATGCATCATGATATATCATTCTTGTGCATAGTGCTTGTTATGCAGCAGTCATGTGATAATCTGTGCACACTCGTGTGTGTGTGTGTGTGTGTGTTGTTTCTCTTTTCTAGTGCTAGGGCATGAACCCATGCTAAATAAACATTCTACCACCGAACTAACTCTGAATAAAGTAGTTCTGTTTTTTTAAGTAAGTGAATGAATAGACATGATTACCTGTTTAATAGAAGTGTTGATGTGAATTTGTTATTGATTTATTATTGTCCACATTTCTTTCCAAATCCTACAGTAACAATTTCTTATAAACTTGGCCCCTACCACACAGTTTTATTTTATAATTCTTTGATAAGGACTCCTCGGGCTGCTGTTGGTTGTTAAGGCGTAGACAGAACTGTATTCCTTTCAGAAGATAGGAACCTCTGTGACTTTGCTTTCTGCAGATTCCATAGGCTTCCCACAGTCCTTGGACTGTGACACCATCCATCTCTGAGATGACATCATCTACTCATCTCTTTCTCATGCAGCATTCCGTGACACTAACTCTCCTCCCTTCTAGCTACCTCTACTTCTCAGGACTCTTATAATGAACTTCTTTAGCTTCACCCAGATAATCCAGGCTAATTTCACTCTCTCAAGAGCTTTTCCTTAGCTTCTGCAAGGTACCATTGGATATAATTGAAGAGATTGGCATGTGCTGACCATTCGGCCATTGCTCTGGTTATGAGCAATTGTTTTGCTCACTATGTTCTCACTTGATACGATTCTAGGAACAAATTACACTTGCCTTGGACAATCGTACATCAACTTTATCTCTGCCCTAGATGAACATACACTATGTGCTCATGTTCTAGAGAATGACTCCCTATACATAATCATCATCTCAGAACCTTGGTCTGAATGTATGAACAAGACAATTTTGCCTAAAGTGAGCCACGAGTTTGTAGCAATACCCCCTCTACATACAAACAACCTGAAATCAAGCAGACATTGATGTCTCTGGACAGGCTACAAATCCATTTCTGTTGCTGGTAGAAGATAATTATAATCAGAGAAAAATACATCCCACTCCCATCAGCAAAATTAGAGTGTCTTGCAGGGAGATAAAATCCAGTGGGAGCCAAGCCAATTACATCATTATTAGAAGGATCTGTTGTAAGAATGCAGGGGGAGGAGAGGAGAAGCAGGATTACGGACTCCAAAAGCTACATTTCCCTCTGATAATTCTCTTCATTTTCTTAGGATAACTCAGCCTGTATAATTAAACAAACCCAGAGGCCTAACACATTAACTTGCAATGCATCTATCTTGTCTGCCTGAGCACTGCTGCTGTTTCTGGCATTAGTTATGAAGGCATTCTTGCTGTATTCGCACAGCATGCAGCAGTCTTCCTAGCAGGCTGTAGAGTGTTGTCCATGAATAATGCCCTCAAAGCTCACAGCCCTGTGTGCTTGTGTCTAATAACTAAGTCAGCAATAGCTGCTCCTCTGTTCTCTGTTTAAGATGACAGCGGAGCTGAAAATAAGCCAACGGCAGCGGGATGCAGTCAGCACTGGTCACCACAACTACAAAACCACAGGTTCACATGGTTCCCTGGAACGTAACACACTGTGCTTGCCAATTATATGTTTTATGGTGATCCGCCTTAAACATGGACTTGCAAATTTCCTAAAATCTCATTTCTTTAAATTGAATCATTCAAGCCATGCATCAAGTCTTGTCTGGGATTCTTTCTGTAAAGTCAACAACCCAGAGAAGTGGAAACCTCCATTGTTGCCCTTCTCCCTAAATTATCAAGAATTGCATGGGAAGTCGTTTCTATTGTGGTGGAAGCTGAGCTTTTTCTCATGTCAGCCATTTCTTTTAAGGATCTTCAGAATAGGCCCAGTCTGACAAGGTTCCCCTCTACTCTATTTTTCTAGAGGCCATGTAGAAACACTAGAATTCAAAATACACAGGAGAGCAGGTGTTCCTTAAGGTTTTAAAAATGAGGTCATTCTCAGTAACTAGTAGCTAGTTTAATACTCGCTAGTGCATATCTTTCAAATTCATGCGAGCATTATCCTCCCCTTTCATGGAGATCACCAAAGGTACTGGTGAGTGTCTGACTTACAATTTGTCCTGACCAGAGCAGTCCAAGGGTGACATTGACCACTGAAGAAAAATGGAAAAGACCCTGTTTCTCCGGACGTTTCTCAGCTGCAGCATCCCATCCAGGCGGAGCAGCTCTTGGACTTCGCTCAGCCAAAGCATCCCACACAAGCAGAGCAGATTCTTAGGTCTGTTAAGATAATGGCCCCCACTCAGGAGCATTAAACCAGGCTACTCTGTCATAGAGTAGTCACAGCCAGTCAGTCACAGAGTTGGTCAGACCATGCTCTCTCTCAAAACTCTAAGATAAAGTCGACTCTTCCTCAGCCTTCCTGCTACAGGCTCGGTGGTGACTTTAGGTTGCAGTGTGATTACTACGGTTCTGCCTTGGTGGTCACATGACTTTCTTTTCTGTGGATCTGAATCAGTCAAAAATATCCCCCTTGCCCTCCTTGTACACACTCCTTGTGTATATGTGTGCAAAGGCCAGAGCTCATATCAGATACCAATCTCAAGTCAATCACTTTCTACTTTGCTTTTAAAGAGTATTAATAATGTATTATTTTTAATGTGAGTGTAGGAGGTACGTGTGGTGTGTAGATGCATTCATATGTGCATGGATACATGCGTGTAGGTCAGAGGATGATTGTGAAGTTGGTTCTCTCTTTCCACTTTTTCGCAGGGTCCAGGGATTGAACTCTGATCCTCCAGATTGTGTGGTAAGCTCTTTATTGACTATTGCCCCAGCCCTCCTTCTCCTTTCTCATAGCGATACCTGCTCCATGTCCCATGATTTCACCACAGCGATGTTTCATCTACTTCACCTGTAAAATTCCAGTTGTCAAATGGCACTGGACTCCTGGGAGAAGACAGCATTTTCATGGCTCCCAAATCTCCCCTTGGCATATGGTTGCTTCCTGAGCCTCACAGGGTATGATGGAAGTGTAAGAAAAGCCTAGGAAGTTCCGGCACCCAACAAGGTGTCTTTGCACCCCGCTGTACCTGTTTCTGCTTTCTGCCAGCAGAACTCCAGGAGGCTGACTCCCTTCTGGCTCACTCCCCCTCCTTTCTTTGTGGAGAAAGCTCTCTCTCACTTTTCCCTTCTTCCCTGAGGACTCTGAAAGCCTGTCCTGAGCCTCCAAATCAACCAGGAAAACCAGTTTTTTGCATGTGTTTCTTTAGAGCACACTTTAGTTTTTGACTAAACAGGTAATATAATATTTTTTTCAAATACATCAGAGCATCCATTAAAAAGCTAGAGAATCCTAGTTTATCTGGCCATACAGAGGAAAGCCTCCTCATTGTTTTGATGAATTATCCAACAATCTTTCTCTTTGGAACCTATAATGCAGCTTTTGCAAACAATTAGGACAAGATCTCACATATTGCTTCCTCACCCCCTGGATGTCTGGGGGTGAACAGAATAAACTCGCACGTATAATTACCTGACCTCACACACATATAGAAACAGCCTCAGAACCTCCGAGCCTCTATAGCTGGCTGTTTCCTCATTAGCTCTCCTTACTCCTTCCTCGTGCCCCTCCCAAAAGCATCTCTACAACACAGCAGTGGTGGCCGCGTGTCCTTCCACACGATGCAGGTCTGCAATTAATTTAAGTCGTTCTCCGTTCCGGCTATATCAATAAGGCAGTAACAAAATAGTGTGTGATTTTAGTCACAGACGCACTTGAGTGGCTCTGATAATTACGTGAAAATATGCTCCTTAATCAAAAGACTCGGGCTGTATTCTTGTTGATATACGTATGTAAGCCCTAAAAAGCTTATAGTAATTTCCAGTGTTACCATCTATTCTATCATTCTCTTCAAACACTGTACATTAATCATTTCCGCTCTGACTAACGTGAAAGGCAGACCGTACTATCTTACGGCATTCTCATCTTCATATCTTTGATTACTAGTGAGGTTAGAGATTCTTATATATTTATAAATTAAAATCTTTCTTCTTCTGTAATTTAGCCTTGAAATTAGTTTTTTTTTTCTTAGTGGGATTTTCATCTTAGTCCTTTTAATTCAATAATTCATTTAACTGGTTTATATCAAGTGTTTGTAATGTGCCAGGCAGTTGGCTTGATTGAAAGAAAAGAATATTGAACAGATAAGATTGGTAGATGGTATCTGCCTTTGTGGAAAATTACATTTGCTTTTCTGTTAATTTGCACAATCCCTTTATGTATTGGTGTCATTAACTGCTCATGGTAAATCAACAGCATTTCTATTAATTTGTCATTGCTAGAATTCGGGTATGGCAACATTTTAATAGACATTTACAAAGAAAATCCTACATTTTTTTTGAAGAGGAAAAAGGAAAAACCTTATACATAAGAAGAATATCCCCATTCTTTTGATTCATTTACATTTTTACTTTTTTCAAATATAATTTCTATTCAGATTTTATTTTGTTGTATACTATGAGGGTTGGAATTTTATTTTATTTTTTTTGAATGATAATTATCCTAGTGCCAGGTATTATTGATCTGTCATGTTTTCGGCATTTAGCAAATCAGATTGATCAGTTCCCCACATTTTAGCTTTTGATACTGCCCTAGTCAGGTTTGATTATCAGTGTTACACAGCCAAGACTCATCTGAGAGAGATCTTCAGTTGAAGAATTGCTCAGATTAGAATGGCCTGTGAGCAACTTTGTTGGTGGATTGGCTTGACTGTAACTAAGAGACCCCAGGCCATTGAGAGTGCCACAGCTTCTTTGGGGGGGGGGGCTGTATAATAAAGCTACGGAAGCATGAGCTCACAACTGAGCCAGCCAACAAGCAGCATTCTTTATGGTTCCTGCCACCCTTCTTGTCTGTGGAGCAACTTGGCTGCAGGATCGCCAGGTGGAATAGCAAGCAAACCTGACTTGAGTTTCTGCCTTGACTGTTTTCATTGATGGACCATGACCTGTAGTGGTAAGCCAAAATGTTCCCGTAAGTTGCCTTCCAGTCATGGTGTCTGTCACAACAACAGAAATTAAGCTAAAATACACAGCATCCTCATTTTGTGTAATCCTGGGTCAATATTGCACACTGCGCTAAGTTTTTCTTCTATGTTTTCATATATGACACAGCAAATTTTAGTGCATTTGTCCTCTCTCTCTCTCTCTCTCTCTCTCTCTCTCTCTCTCTCTCTCTCTCCTCTATCACTTGCTGTTTTACTAATTTCGCATTTCTAAATCAGGACCACAATTCCCACTGGCACTTGATTGGGATTGCCAAAATTTTCCTTCACGCAGTAAATCTTTTATATGACGTTTTTCTCACTTCTGTTTCTAGTTCATAAATAATGGTTCCTGGTTATGCATGGAGACACAGTCTCTACCCCTGCCTGAAACTAATGTCTGCTTCTTACAGGATCATCCATTTAAGCCGTCTATTAGAAACTCTGCCCACAAACCTGGAAAACTGTGAGAAAAAAGGGAGCATTGTAACCGTTAAGAAAGAGAAAAAAGTGAAGAAGAAAGGGCTTTCAGATCCAAATGTCATCTTTTCAAATGACCAGTGCCTAGAAATGAAGGAAAATTCCACCTTCCTATTGATGAAAATGGTACACATAGGTTATGTATTTGATTGAAGATGCAAAACAATTTGAATGTTTTGTGATTCCTTTTTTTAACATTTAGTGTGCTATTTGGTCCAATATACCAATGTTCTAGGGAAAATTAAAAATATAATTCCTAATATGTTTACTAAGGAATACTAGATGCCTGGGGTTTAGATGACCACCTCCTGGCATGTTTTATTAGGGACAGCCTCATAAACTATCATTTTTGAATCCTCTTCTTGATTCACAACGTTTCTGTCTCTGAATAACAAGCTTCAGCATTTGTCACCTGCTTTCAGTGCCTTCCTTTATAAAGCTGTTTTGTTCAAGAGTTCTCAAGATGGCTCAGTGAGCACTTGCAGACAGGGGACTATCTTCACCAGCCATGAGCCTTGACGAAACTGAATACTAAGTTGCTTTGTTCATCCAACTACAAGTCACAAAAGCTTGTTTATAGCTTCTCAGTCCATTCCAGATGATTTCACTTATAAAAAGCCATAAAATTCATTAAGTACTCATCCGGGTCTCTCCTGGCAACCGAAACAGACCAAATTTCTTACATAGGTGTACAACGAAGCAGTGTACATATGCTAGCCCTACGTGGTTTTTTTCCCAGCCCTTCCCCCATCTGCTCACCTCCACCCAAAGAACTCTGTTGAAACAACTGGGTACCTTTTAGGAATAACTAAATCAGCCGATTTCATTGTAAAATAAAATGCTGTACAATTTTGCCGTTCAGAACAGGATAAAGATCTGAGAACAGAGTAAGGGTCAAAAGTCCTGCCTAGCCATGCCGACAGGTAAACACTGAAAAGCCATTCTGTATTTTGATACAGATCTCTTTGAATACACTCGTCTCTGACTTCTCCCTTTAAAATGGGTAGTTTCTCAATCCCAGGGATGGCACTGGAAATCCAGTGCCCTCTCAGGGAATCATGGAGACTCTTCTGTGGTTCTCAGGGCTTGTATGTACCTGTTCCATGCTACCGAGGTCCTTAACAAGCAGCAGAGTTGGAAAGATGCAGAAGAGCTGAAGCTGCCCTCACAAAATCAGAGTGCTAAGGCTGGTAATGGCCTACAGGCAGGCATCCTACCGCACACTGCAGACAGACAGCACTGGTCAAGGGGCCTGGCTTCTGGGCAGGTCCTCCTTAAAATCCTATTTCCAAAGCTTTTGGAATATATTAACTTTTTCTTCTCACTTTCAAGTGGCAATTGAATGGTAACAGGATATAATTTAATTTATATGTAAATGAAATTATTTTTTCATTTATATTACAATTGAAGTTAGAAAAAAAAAACCTCTCTTGGTCTGGATTATTAGAAGCAAAAAAGACCAAGTAAAATGACTCTTCTTTCATAAACCAAAGACAGAATTCTAAATTATATTTATATATCCTAATTTAATGGCTTGGTTATATTGAATCAGATTGTGACATTATCTAGAAATGTCAAAAGTCTTCCTACTCAGCAAGTTTTTAGTGCATTTTTTCTCATTAAAAACGTGTGGATACTTTAGCTCACATTTTCTTTTATTCAGACCCAGTGTTGATATCCTAATCATCATATATGGTTCTGGGTCATTTCCAGAGGTACCTGGCCATTGAGAGGATCCTTAGCGAATGGGTGAAGACTTGATTTGCTCTTGATGAAGGCACTTGCCTTTTGAATTGGGCTTTATGTAGACCTGGAAATAGTTTTTAAATTTCTTGCTTTTCCCCAAATCATTTACAGCTTGATTCTTCTAGTGTGATACCCTGGTAGACGTTGACTAATCTTGACTGATAGGCAGAGCCCGTGGTTTGAAGTACAGAACCATGCAGTTAAGCAGGCGGAGCACTGCTTGATTAAATAAGCCAGTTCTCAGGAGTATGCGATTAAGTCCTTTTATGAAATGGATTCTAACACATGGCTTGAGCTTGGTGTTACACATAAGCAGTGCAATCTGTTTTAAATCTAGAAATTCTCCAAAGGGCCATATGCCATAGGCTTGCGCCCCTACCCAGGTCGTAGTTTTCTTAGAAAGGGGTGGGACTTTAAAAGGATGGGCGGCCTCCTTAGAAGGGAATTGTGGGGTCCTGGTGTCTGTGTCTGTTTCTCTCTCTTTTGTGGTCTCTTGGCCCCCTCCAGACATGAACTTTGCCCTGCAGCATATCCTCTCTTCGTGATATGCTACGCTGTCATAGACTCAAAAGCAAAAAGCATTAGGGCCCACTGATTCTGCACTAGACCATCATCCTAACACATGAACACAAGTAAATCATTTCCTATAGAAGTTAATTACTTTTGGTGTTTGTTACAGTGTTAGAAAACTGGGCAGGTTTTTTAAAAACAAGAATTTATCTAGAAATGTATGAGGGTATTATAAATAATAGCTGATAAAATATTTTAATGACATACTGGTGTCTTTAGAGCCTATTAACTTTTTAGTGGCTTTAAGTTAGATACCATTATCCCATATCATAAATAGAAAAGTGTGGATACAGGAGGGTAAAGGAACTTGCCCAAAATTCAAACTCATTGTGACAAAGTCAATGTTCAAATTTCTACATCCTAACTTTAAATTAGAGTTGAAAATCATATGTTTGGCTTAATCTTAATAAAACACTCTCGACAGGCACATAGAACGCCAATCAAACCAGATTAGACCCTAGACCAAATTAAAATGCCCATTTTTAATAAATGTGGTACTCTCAGGTGGACCAAGATAGCATGGCATAAAGAAAGCCCACTCAAACCCGCAACCACGTGTTCTTTTTTCCAATTTGATCCTAAATAGCCTATGGGAGTTTCCTGATCTGCCCTGAAGTAGGGGTCAGTGCTTGGCAGGCTGGGAGTTGGAGTCTGGACTGGAGCAACTCCCAGGCCAGGGGCTTCAAATCATCCCAGACTTCTTGGATATTGGGGTGTTAGAGGGCTGGAGTGATGCCCCCAACTTAATATTACATTCCAGACTCTTTGGATATAGTGGTGTGACAAGGAGCTGGGGTGATATTTATGACTAACATTTTAGGCTCTCTTTGGATAAAGGAGCACTGACTCAAGTCTGGCTACTTCTGGCGGGCATGGGGCGATGTGGGAAAGGGGAGAGCTGAGAGTTGGTGCGCCCAGCAAGAGGAGTGACTGAGTGACATCCGGTTTGCTGTCATCCTGGAGTCCTTAGGCAGCTGCTTTTTGAGGGAGATAAGAAGGCAGGTGGCTAGCAATAAAAATATTATTATTTTTGGTCCTATGAAATAGGGCTAGCCATGGGAAAGGACATAATAGCAGATAAAACCAGATTATAGTTGGCAGGTGTCCTTGATCCAGAAGAGTTGGTACCAATGGTGATGTCGCAGGAGCTGTTATAGGTGTTTGGCGTTATCTAGAGAGTGCTTTGTGAGTTTGGTCTTGGCACAGGCAGCAGAAGTGACCTGTAAAACATGCTTGAAACTGGCTGGGGTTAGCAAAAGGCTCTGGAGTCTGTTAGTTTTTTACAAGACCTGATTTTGATACAGTAGTAGAAATTTTCGAGGAACCTGTAAGAGAACTTGAAAAGATCTACATCTTGGTGTCATAGCAAAAGGCTATTGCTTTAGGTTAAAAGGTAAAGGAAATTAGAAACTCTGAACCTCTGAAGACATACCTGAAACCTGTTAGTCCTGTCTGTATTTTAGCAGGAAAATTTATTAAATGTCATGGATGAAAAAATAACTTAACAGTACCTTAAGTTGTCTAATGCCATTAGATAGATCTGGGAGGGATAAATGAGCAAACATGAGACAGCATTTTAGCTACACGGCAATTCCAAATCCTCTCCTTAGTCCTTGGAGAACACCCAGTCTTAGAAGCAGCGCTTGCCACTAGCTGCTAAGTACAAGAGGCCCAAAGATTTTTCCTGTGGGGGAAGATTTAATCTCTCTGGCTTGGCAGGATGAGAAGATCAATTCCCTGAAAGGTATCCAGGAAGCTGAAGAGGTGGGAGGCTGCTTTTTGCTGTGTGAATGGCTTTGCCAAACCCAGAGGCAAAGCCTGGAGTCAGAAGGTCTTCAGTCTTCTTGGAGGAGCTGAAGGGTGCAGTGGAAGCTGCATGTCTGTGTTAGAAGCTCTTGTTAAAATGCCATGCCCTCAGATCTGTAAAGGCTCTTGAGAACTAGGTACCCTTACCTGTTATTTAAACTGGGCATATAAGCTAAATTTAGACACGTACTTTATCCAGTTAGTTACGGTTTACCAATGCTAGTAGGTGCAAGAAGATTAAAAGGAATATTTGAGCAAATCACAAAAACACATTTACACACTTACCAAGACATAGTGTGGCCAAATCATTCAGACAGACAGACAGACAGACAAAACATTTTCAGAAACTTGAGCTAGTTGACCAATTTAAAAATCCCAGAGCAGTTAGGCCTGCTGGGGAAAAACAGCAAACAGCTAGAGGGGGAGGGGCAGAGTGTCTGGCAGAAACCATGGGCTTTTGGTGCCTCGTTTAAGTTAGGTGCTGTTTCCAATTTAAAAGGGTGTTTTTGTAAAAGACTGCCCACGTGGTAAGCAGCAGGGGAGGGTGAAAGCAGAGCTGGGCTAGAGTGATCCCAGCATAGGTGGCAGAGGCCAGGGGATGCACAAGCGCCACTCCAAAGACGATGGCCTCTGCTGTCCTCGGCCAATGGAAAGGGAGTCCTGTTTAGATTCCTGAATCTTGACGGGGAGCCGGCCACACCTCCGGGAGTTGTGTTGGAGCCCTGTGGGCTACAAAGAAATAAACGTGGGGCTGGACAAACCGCTGGCCTCAAATAAGCAGAGAGAAATGGAAATGGGGGCGGGACGAGACCACTGGCTGCGAAAAAGGAGAGAGAGAGAGAGAGAGAGAGAGAGAGAGAGAGAGAGAGAGAGAGAGAGAGAGAGAGAGAGAGAGAGAGAGAGAGAGAATTTAGAAACTACGGGCTTAAGGAGAGTTGTTAATTTAGATTAGATAGCCCCAATTTAAAAGGATTTTTGTAAAAGGCCATCTAAGCGCAATTTGGAATTATCTAGGAATCACAAGAAATCCATTTTAAGCACCTGTCCGTGTGACTCAAGCCTGTTGCCATGTATCCATCGAACAGTACCCTTGAGTCAAAACCAGGGGTGCATGAGAAATGAATGGGGGCCATCTCTCTATACCCAAGTCCCATCTCAGCGCAAGTCCCTGGCTTTTTCCATGTGGTTCAGGCTTCTGGCGGGTCCATGGCTTCAACAAAAGCCTGAAAAGTGAATGGGTCACCCCAAGGACCTAATGGTAATGCAGTTTAAAAGGGGAACTCACCGAATGAAGCCAATGGTGCCTGGCAGAGGGCACACAGGAAAAGCATTTTCCAGCAGGCAGCCCTGGGCCCACGGGAAAAAAAAACGACCCTTTTCGGTGGTACCTCCATCTATTTGATATAATCTTAATAAGAGCCTCTCCACTGGTGAAAAGAACTCTAAACAAACCATATTAGACCAAATTAAAAGGCCCGTGTTTTATAAATGCCCGCTCTTAGGTGGACCAAGACTGCACAGCCGGGAGAAAATCCCATGCAAACCCGAAACCTCATGTTCTTTTTTTCTGGCACAAGCCTAAATAGCCTGTGGGAGTGGTTCTGACACTCCCGTAAGAGGGGTCAGAGTTTGGCAGGCTGGGAGTTGGAGTCCGGACTGGGGCAACTCCCAGGCCAAGGGCTTCCAATCAGTTTGTACTATCAATCCCCCCAAACCCAACTTTTTCTAAACCAAGTAGTGCAGTGCTAAGGGTCTGTCCCTGCTAAACACGGTCAGACCAGGCACGCCTAATTAGCCTAGCAAAATGGAACTCACAGAAGACTGCCTATGTAGCGTGTTCAACTTCTTCTTGTCCTTAATGTTAGCTACATGTAGTTGTTCCTAATGTAGGAATGCCAGGTTTAGCACAAGAAACACACGAAACACAGGAAACCTAGGGAAAAATATCTTCATTTCAGGCACACATATTTTCTAATTTTAACATCGTATTTAAAAATTGTGTATATGTGCATGGAGCACACGCATGCTATAGCACATACGTAGAGATCTGAAAACAACTGGAATGAATTGGTTCTCCCCTACCATGTGTGTTCCAGGGATGCAACTCAGCTCCTCAGGTTTGGCAGCAAACATCTTTTATCCCACTGAATCATCTATCTGGCCCTATTTTTAATATCAATAAATATGTCCATGTAATGTGTTAGTCTAGTTACAATAAGGAAGTTCACTGTTTACCTGTTTCAGGTAAAGATGCTGCGAGCTGATAGGGCTGTCCGGGATTTCCAGGCAGTGTCGGCACAGTCTACTTTATTTCCAAACATTACCCGTATGTAATTCTGAAAACCCACTAGAAGCCAAGCGTCAGCATGACATAAGAACTACTCAGACCTCAGAGTCACTGGGGCTGTGGTGTGAATCTGCCCTCACTCTCACACCCCAGCCTATCAGACCCCGAGGCCAAATGTGCTGAGGAGAGTGACTTCATAGACCAATTACAGAAACTCTCTCTTTCCAAAGACATCAATCCATGTATTTATAGCTCCACTGAAGCTTGAGGCATAGAGGGTAGGGTGTTTGGATGGTAAAGTATCAGAAAACAGCCACCAACGGAAGTGTTCTCAGTCCCATCATAATATTGGTGCATGACCCCAAATTTAATGGAGCGTTCCAAACTTGATATTAAAAAGACATCTTTCTCATGACTATTTCTCTGTGGCTATTCAGTCTCAGCAATAAAACTTGAAGACCAGATGGGCACAATGGTTGACCAGCTGAGGGCCCAGGTTAATCCTAGCTGTTTCCAGTCTGATAGCCTTCGAGCTAACGCGGAGGCTCAGCCAAAATGCAGTATTCCATGTAAAATTAATTACCAAGTCAGATTCCCCCCCCTCCTGAGTTCACAGTGACCTTGAAAAATATTGTCCTTTGAGTCATGCCAAGGCAAAACGAAGCAGAATGCTGTTTGATTGATGAATTGAGTTTAAAAGCAGCCAGCTCTATCGTATTAGTCTTGTGTTGGTCACATCGACAACTGCTCAATAAATAACACATTGGCTGATTGACTGAGGGGATGTTGTTTTTTTTTTTTTTTAGCACTGGATACTTTTCTTTGCTCTATGACCAGATGTCCTCTGCAAGGGTGAGCGCAGCAAGCGCAGCAGGGCAACAGAAAGTAATCAGAGAAGCTGCTAAAGATTATTCAGTGAGAGGGAAAGGGAAGAGAAGTATATTCTCTGCACTCCATACTGAATGCATAAGCACTGGAAGTGGGGTTCTCGCAGCAGTGAGTTCGGAGAAAACTGTGCAGGGTTCGAAGTTTGCAGACCTGGATTTTAGTATTCAGCCAGTAACCGTGTGTGAGACCTTGGGAAGTTTTATTTACATTCTATCTCGGAGTCGATCCAAGCACTTCTTAAAGTCACGCCCATTCTTTAGCTTTATGATTTTTTTTTCTGTGATGTAACAGACACTTTTAGCCCGTCTCTACTCCAGTGTTGATTTGATGCATGTATTTCTTAACTGTTCTAAACAGAACATGTACTTGGTAATCCAACGTCAATTTCTTCTCCGTAGTCTGAGTTCTTTGAAAGTTCAGCCAATTAAACTAATCAGTATACTCTAGAGCCAACATAACCCATCCTTTATATATTCATTAATTTCTTAAATTCAGCGAAATTGAGATTTTAGTCAGTAAATATTTAATGTTATTAGGAACTGACTGCCTGTTATATGCTGTGAGAAAGAGGGCCCCACCTTTGGAAGATTAGAACAGTAAAAATGTAAACAAGAAGTTCCAACCATTTGTAGCAAATGACACTATAATGTCATTTATGAAAAACTACAGTAGCCTAGAAAGAGGTTGGCCATCTCATGACCAATCACGCAGGGAAAGCCTGAGATAAATTATCACAGTGTCGAGGCAGAAATTCTCCAAGCAGAAAGCTTGAGGTTGTTTGACAATAATGGACACAATAAACAGTCTCAAGGGTGCAGGGGATAGATGGCCACACTTAATAGCTTAAAAAAAAAACCACAGAATAGAAAAAAAGAAATGAGTAAATAAAGTGGAATAGAATCACAAGGTGCTAGAGAGATGGATCATTGGGCAAAGGGCTTAACTTTCAAACACAAGGATCTGAGTTCAGTCTCCAAAACTCACAATAAATTGAACAAGAAATCTTAGCATGGAATTCATTCTTGTCATCTCGGTGCACAGAAGGCAGAGACAGCCCAGGCTGTTTGGAGAGTTCCAGGCCAGTTGGAGACCCTGTCGATCGATGAATTGGGTCTCCAATGTTCCTTAACTTTAGTTTTCATGGCTTAATTCTTGTACATGCTACAGCACTGCCCTCCCAGTAAGTACCCTTGTGTGTAACCATATGGACTATAGGTATAATGACGTGGTCTAACCCCCTGTGTTTTCAGCTTTAGACTTGAAAAAAAATTACTATTCCTGTATGTATTGCATCTTTACCTAGAGAGTTAATTTCTTGAATCCTTCAGCCCTGAAAGTAGCTAGGCAATGTTTGGCATATTATTTTAACCTCATAGATCAGGAAATGCACAATGTACTGGCCCTCCTACACTCTCATATTCCTTATGACCTTGTAGCCTTCCTATCAATACTGGCAAAAATCTGTTGTCTTGTATTCGTAGTATATTCTGTTCTTTCAAAGGGCCAGAACTTCACTACTACATACTATAGGAACCTGATTCTTTCTCTGTTAGAATGAAGTAAGGTACAGGAATAGGAACAGATGGGAAAAAGGAGCTATAATTAGGGTTGGACAGAAATTGAGGCTTTCTTATTTGTATCCTTTCATTGAGCATAATGTATGAGCTTCAGTGTAATGCGGTCATCAATTTTAATCTTGCCAGCCTTTCCTTTGACTGCTGCTGCCATTCCCGTCCTAATCTCCAAAGGGCACTGCCAGGAACGTTACCACAGCCACCGGATCTTAACCCCATAATATCACAGAATCTGATAGACCTATCTTCCCTGCATCTTGAGATCACAGGTAGAGGGCTCTGGACTGCCTCAGACAATAGCCTTTGTTCCAGAGCTCAGCTCTTAGAAGGACAGTCTGTGAGCAGCCACATGTCCTATTATATAACCCAGTTCAGACTAGTATTCTTTTCCAGCCAGCCTGCATTAAAATGGGATTTAAATACACATGAGATTGTGGGACTCTTTCTCTGTCTCTACTCGGTTGAAGACGTGCTTTTAATTGACAATAGGCAAAACAAAAAAATACAAAAGATGTATTAAAATATCTCTTTTTAAAAAGGGAAAGTTTTCTTCAACTTACTGTTTTCCTGAGCAATCACTCTGGTAGTTAAGTGTTTCACAGGCATAGGCAAGTCCAGAAATTCTCTCTTTTCTCCATGTTACACTTTGAACACATTAGTGCACAGAAGCCAACTGAATGAGCAATCTGTAGTTACTGCTGAAAGGAACGAAGGCTACGATTCCAGGTGGTGTTTTTGTTCAAGGGGGATAAGCACCCTTACTTAGGTATCTAGTTCAGTCAAAGAGTACTCACAGTCCAGAGTCTACTTGACAGTCTCCTAAAGATAAAAATAGTCAAGGCATGATTTATTAGTCTGATAACTGTTGCCTTTTCTGAAAAATATGAAGAACTCCTTAACCATTTGAATGTAACTTTATTATATGATAAATAACTTTCCCTAGGATAGTAAGATATACAGGTGACCTCCGGCAGAGTTATGATGAAAACTTTATATGAGAGCTGAGTTTCCCATATAATAACTTCAGAGCAAAGAAGACAAAAATGTCCATTTCAGCATTTTGGGTGGGCAAATTCCACTTCACTCATTGTTTAGAGGCTATCGTTTTGCTCATGGGATTCCATTTCTAGTGTAATTCTTTACGATTGTCCTGATACAATATGCCCTGATTTGCATATTGTATTATCTAACCTTCTGAGATGAATTTTAATGATAGGCGAATCACCTTGCTTTAATTCACTTACTCAGGATTATACTGACTGCACATACATTATCACTCAATTGCTTTGGAACATGGTCAGATATGTGTGTCCACACTCACAGTATGAGCTCATAACGATTATAAATAGCAATGCTGTACATGTTAGCCAATTATTTCTGAATAATTGGCATTCTTTCAGGTTATGATATCTACAAGTAAGTGAAGACAATCATTGCAGCACTCAGTGTAAAAATGGCAGGAGACTGTCAGATGTAATCCCCAAGAGTAAGCAAGGATCACTTATCCTGTCCGCCATTGCAGCCTCAAAAAATAGGGCCAAGATTAGAATATATCTTTCAAAAGTCACAGGTTTAACAAAAATGAGTAAGTAAATTATTTAGAGAAATTTTATGGTAAATGACTTCATTTCTTTTAAATAATTTTGTAGGAAAGCAGTACAGAGAAGAATCTATTTTGGCTCATAAGAAAAATCTGGCCTCCCCAGGAACGAGATGGAGAGTACTTTTCACTGGATGCTTCCCCATTCCCGGGAGCTCTGTAATAACTTACACACTGAGAAAAAAGCAACAGTGACCTACAGTTCTTGACAGCCCAAACACGGGGCAAGTTGTAGTAATTAAGGAGTTCACTATTTATGAGTTGACACTAAAGGTAGAAATAATTCTGGCTAAGGAAACCAAATTCATACTACCTGTGAACACATGTTTGAGGGCAGTGGATTTTTCCAGCTGGATCTAACATTATAGACATCTTTGTCCTGGGAGACATTTTGATCTACAACATCCACCTTGTGGAAATAAGGCCTATCATACGTATGTCTGCTCCATGGCAAACTGCAGTCATCTATAAAGTGTCAGCATTTTGCTAGCCGTGCACATGTTCCGTCCTTATGGTTGATGGAGGAAGGTCATTGGTTAAAAAATAAAGAAACTGCTTGGCCCTCATAGGTTAAAACATAGGTGGGAGGAGTAAACAGAACAGAATGCTGGGAAGAAGAGGAAGTGAGCTCAGAGGCCATGCTCCCCTCTCCTGGGCAGACGCGATGAACCTCCGACCCAGGATGGACATAGGCTAGAATCTTCCCAGGAAGCACACCTTGGGGTGCTACACACATTACTAGAAATGGGCTAGTCCAGGTGTGAGAGTTATCTGAGAAGAGGCTAGATATAATGGGCCAAGCAGTGTTTAAAAGAATACAATTTGTCTGTTGTTATTTCTGGGCATAAGCTAGCCAGGCAAGCAGGAGCTAGTGTGGCAGGAACACAGCCTGCAGCTCTTACTACAGAATGGCGCCCAATGTGGGGATCGAACCCACGACCCTGAGATTAAGAGTCTCATTTCATTTCTCTGTGATCCTCAGTACCACAGTCTTCTTCCAAAGGCAGGCAAGATAATGGAGTTTCAGCAAGGACACTTCCTGTCCAAGTAGTGTGTTTGTGGTGTGGGGTGTGTGTATGAATGTGTGTTGTGTGTGTGTATGTGTGTGTGTGAGTGTGTGTGTGTGATGTGTACACATGGCATACAGGTGACTCTATCCATGTTGTGTGCAAAGGCCATAAGAAGACATTGGATATCCTTTTCTGTCGCTCTCTGCCTTACTCCTTGACAGTGGGTCTCCCACCAAGCCTGCAGCTAGGATGGTGGCAAGCAAGATCCAAACATCCAGCTGTCCAGACAACTTTGGATATACAGGAGCTTGTGAGAATATACCAGGCTTTTTACATGGATGCTAGAGATTTGAACCTGGGGATCCCCATGCTTGTACAGTAACTGCTCTCATACTCCAAGACATCTCCTTAGCTTCTTGGCCAGATAATTTGTGATGTCAAATAAGGAATTGGATTTTCCTGTTTCTCTCTTTTCCTGGTCTAAGTCACAGGGAACAACATAGGCTAGGTGTCTATCAAGGTCCAGTTAACCCTTAAACTCTTAACATCTGTCTATTGTGCTTACCTCCTTTGTTGAGGGCTTTTGCATGGATATAACTCACTCTTCCAATGTTGTGTTAAATAAGATGATGTCTGTTCACGTATTTAAACTATTATGGTATACTACTGCTAAGAAATTCCAATACATCTTAGAAAATAAAGATAAATGGAAGAGACAGGATAAAATAATAACATGCAAACTTAAATGAAATTGGGGATGTCAGAGAGCTCACACTTTTATGATTTTCCATATTCCTAGCTATTTTTACTTACTATCTCTATTGCCAATTCTGAGATAGTGTGTGGATTTCAACCTTGGTGATTTACACATCTGTCCCAGCATCACCTTCCATCTGAGGAACGCCTGCAGGTGTCACTGTGAAAGGTGAATTACTGTACACAAAAGATACAAAAGAAAGAATGAACTGGGACATCTTGGAAAGATCTGATACTGGGTTCAGAAAGGCACAAGTGCCTGCCAGGACATCCAACCTTTGTATTCAGTTAATAGTGATATAATCTGTAGGAAGTTAATAATGAAAGAGGCTTTAGCATTTAATCTGGCCCAATACTCTCATTCTGCAGCTAAGACATTTATTACTGATACAGAAACTGACCCTGACACCCACAGCTTACCTGCAAAGGAGATTTTTTTTTTAAAAATGAGGAAAAGGACTAATTTACTTTCTAAATCTATTTTTTAATAGAGAAGATGATTTTGGGATGGCATGGAAGTAGAAGAATATTTTAATAGCTACATATGAATTCTTTTGGGGAGTGGTTTGGATAAGACATCATCTCATGCCCCATCCCATACTGACCTGGAACTTGCTTTATAGCCCAGGCTGGTTTTGAACTCACACTTCCCCTGGTTCTACATTCTTAGTGCTGGCATTAAAGGTATGAATCAATGCTCAACATATTTAAAGTAATAGATTCACACATCGATTTGGTGATATCAAATTTTCCATCAATGTAAACAAGTGTCTCAGACAGTATCTCCTCCAGAGTCTTGCTGTGTTGGGAATATGAAAAATCTCCCTGACCTCCTGCAGTGTGGACTTAGGTGGCGTGGATGCTTGGTATCAACAAGAAAGATTCTCTGAATGTTTAAGGACCTTATTTCTAAGACAAATAAGGTTACTCACTAAGGTTGTGGGAATGCCTATGCCTGTGGCTCTGAAAAGATTGAATCACACTTTCCTCGAGGTGTGATACTCCAGATGGATATTTCACATAATGCCAACACCCAGTGTCTGAAGTTTTCTCAGGGTGAAAAATGATACTGCTCCCAGGCCATAGGCATAAATTTAATATTTAAAACATATCATGTGACAATCAGGCAAAACTTAAAACTAGAAGTTTTTTTAAAAAATTTCTTAAAACATTTTTCTTGTATTTGGTAGCATGGGAAATAGGGAAGAGATAGGTAAATTTAACCAAATTTAGATTTGTCTTAATAATTATTACTTATGTAATCTGTGTGGCCTAAGATTCCTCAGACTAGGAAGTTTCAAATGCAGTACCTCAGCATGGATCCCCGGCTTCTCTGAGGTTAGAGCATGAAGCGTCACACAACTCCATAGGCTGGGCTATCAGTAAGCAAAAGTTCACCAAGAAAACTGGCGGTTGTGCAAACTGTAAAGATAAACCCAGAAGGATGAAGTTTCCTATTTTTCTTATTTGTGTGTGTGTGTGTGTGTGTGTGTGAATTTCCTATTTACAACAAAATCTATTAGAATTTTTATTTAATAAATTTACCCATTTATTTGACTAAGGAATTTTCTTTGGATGACATGCTGTGCCTGTTTTATGGATTTTCAGTCTGTGTGGCCCTGGATAGTACAGAGTTCATGAAGACAGCTCATCTAGCCATGCAGGGCAAATTCATTTTACTCATAGCTCATCTCATGTTTGCTTTGTGTTACTTCAAATTCATCACAGTATATAGAAATTTTAACAGCTGTAATGTTTATGTCGAATGACTTAAATTCTATATGCGAATTTTGTCACTTGGGATCTCATCTCAGCAACCTCTGGCAGGCCTGGGCCTAGTTTTAATACTTTGGTGATTTCTTTCAGTTTGTGGCTTACCTACTGGAAGCTGTCAAATGACAGATTTGTATCTCCAGCTTGACCCTCCTTCTTAAAATACTACTTTGTGCAGCCAGCCTCAGCCTATTTCCACCTAGACATATATTAGACATCTAACTGTTGATGAAGATAGGGTCCCTTTGTTTGTCCCAGCCACCTGGCTGGCTTACAACTAAAATAACCACACAGAAATTGTATTAATTAAATTACTGCTTGACTAACTCTCACATCTTAATTTAACCCATTTCTAATAATTTGTATATCACTATGAGGTTGTGGCTTACTGGGAAAGATTCAGCATGTCTGTCCCTGGCAGCTGCATGGTGGTTTTCTGACTCTGCTTTCTTCCTCCCATAATTCAGTTTTGTCTTCTCCACCTACCTAAGTTCTGCCCGATCAGGCCAAGCAGTTTTTTATTAATTAACCAGTGTAAGCAACACCTCCTATACCATCTAACCATGAAAGGGGGAAGGTTAATTTTCTCTATCAAACCTGTTCTGCCTGAAGCCTTTTCAATCTTAGCGAACAATAAATCTATCCCAAAGTTTCTCAGTCCAAAGCTATGGTTAAAACTTAGAATCCTTTCCTCCCTCACACTCTTCATTCAATTCATCATTAAATTCTATTTACAATATCTTCATAAATTTTTTTGAAACTCTATGTTAGTTACTTTTCTTTTCTGTGATAAAATGCCATGACCAAAATCAACTTATGGAAGGAAAAGTTTATATTGGTTTATGGTTCCAGAGGATAAGAGTCCATTATACATTTTGGCTTCTAGTCATGAGTGAAGTAACAGTGGCCAATGAGAGTCCTGCAGTTTCTCAACACTCTCAAAACTGTTCTCTTGGTTTATGGTTCCAGAGTCTCAGATTCCATTACACTGGGACAGCATGGCAGCAAGTAGCAGGCAAGGCGGCAGGAGCAGAAGATGAGAGCTCCCATCTTTAACAGCAAGCACAAAGCAGAAAGAGAACCAGAAGCAGGGTGAGGCTGTCCACAGTGACCTATTTCCTCCATCAAGGCTGCACTACCGAAACTCCTCAAATAGCACCACCAACTGTGGACCAAGTATTCAAATGTCTGAGTCTAAAGGGGAGCATTTCTTACTTAAAGGAGCACAAACCACATCTACTTCTACCAAAGAACTCAAGAGTCTATTATCTCTTTTCTGGATGATTGCTATGGCTTCCTGTTGAATGTATGTCCTTGCTTCACTGCTATGCCTTGAGCTTGGTTCTTGCTGCACATAAACAGAGGGCTTTCCTAGAGGCTCAATCATGCATGCAGTTCTCTGTCACAGACTCTCTGATGTCTTCCGATGGTTCAAACTAATGTCTACAAGGCTCTACAGGTGTCACCATGTCTTGTCCTTAGCAATTCTGCTTCCCTGATTAAACTCTGTGTCACTACTCTGACTCTTGCAGAGTGGTAGGCATTGGGGATATGATGGGGAAGAAAGAAGAATGGATCAGAATTGCACAATAAAGATCACAGATTCTCAGTGAATTTTGTTGGCCGGGTTTCTCTAAGTGTGAATTGGTCAGAGAAGCCACCTTATCAGCTGTCTTAGTCACTGTTCTATTGCTGTGAAGAGACTCCGTGACCATGGCAAGACATGGCAGCATATGGTCAGTCATGATGCTGGGGAAGGAGCTGAGAGATATACATCTTGGTTGGCAGAAAGAGAAGTATGGCACTGGGTGTAGCTTGAGCATAGGAGACCTCAAAGCCCACCCTCACAGTGACACATTTCCTCCAACAAGGCCATACCTCCTAATACTACCACTCCTTTTAGAGGCCATTTTCTTTCAAACTACCACATCTGCTTCCTCAGCAAAGCACACTTCTTAAAAGCAGAATTCCACTCTGGTACATGTTCTGATCCCAGATTTCTGTCGACGAATCCCATCCTCCCTGAGATACACTGAACATGTGAGAAGAGGGGAAGCAGAAGCAGCATCTCTTCCCCTCCTACTCACTCTCTTAAACTCTGGAACCAACAGCCTTCAAATCACTTCTATTCTTGGACCCCAGAGACCAAGCACACCTTTGACTAGCTACATACTCCCTGAACCTAGACGATCTAAAGCAGTGCTTCTCAACCTTCCTAATGCTGCACCCTTTGAAACAGGTACTCATATTGTGGTGACCCCTGTATTGTTGCTACTGCAATGAATCGTAGTGTAAATATCTATGTTTTCCGATGGTCTTAGGTGGGTGACCCCTGCAAAAGGGCCATTCAACCCCAGAAGGGATAGGGACCACAGGTTGAGAACCTCTGCTCTAAAGGGTTTTCTCTTGTAAGCACCAATGACAGGAGGATGATCTACTGGACAAATAACATAGGTTTTTACAGGACAGTGAGTGTAACAAGATAAAGTACCACTTACTTTACACACGCACACACACAAAACAGCATGGTTTTCTTGTATTTTTCACTCATGCTTTGTATGAAGCATGGCTGAAGGGGCCACAAACACAAATATTTCAGCACTGGAGGGAGTCAGTGGCACTGGTATTAAACTGCCAAAGAAGGCAGGTGAGCATGTAGCATAGAGGCTGCCATTTATTCAGGCTCCAAATTACAGTTGATGTTAATATGGTTGTTGTTTGATGCTATAATTCTAGAAGCATAGAAGAAGGAAATACTGAATTGGGTGGGATATCAGTACATGATGTGAGAAGTCCTTCTGTATATATGTTGCTTTTATTGGTTAATAAAGAAGCTGCTTTGGCCAATGGCTTAACAGAATATAGCCAGGCTGGACGGGNAGAGAGAGAGAGAGAGAGAGAGAGAGAAAGAGAGAGAGAGAGAGAGAGAATAGTCATTGGAAGCCATGTAGTTGCCCACAAGAGACAGGTGCCTTTGCTTGAGCCCTCTGAAACTTCACCGGTAGGCCACGACCTCATGGTGATGCACAGATTAATGGAAATGGATTAGTTTAAGATATAAGAGCTAGCTATCAATACACTTAAGCTATTGGCCAAACAGTATTGAAAATAATATAGTTTCTGGGTGATTATATATTTTGAGTTGGGGCGGTCAAGAAACAAACAAGCAGCCTCCAACAAGTACACAGGCTAACATTTATTCCTCTCTGACACTTGAGCAATTTAACACACTGGAAATTAAGTCTGTGTTTCAAATCCTCTGCACTGTGGAACAAAGTGTTCCCAGCTTGTTCTATTTTTACCGCTGGACGGTTTCAGTTTGAAGACACACTTGGGGAAGATGACAACATTAATTTAGCAAACAATATTCCTTTTGTTTTTATTAGTTGTTTTTGTAGTTTCCTACTTTGATGCTTGATCTGATAAATGCATGGTGCCCAGGAGGTGCCTCTGTTTGTATTAATAACAGCATCTTATTCACGCCCCCATTGATGATGGACAACTCAGTTTTCCTGTCAAAGGAGTGTGAGTTGGAAATGTTCATAAGAGGAAATATACCTAGAAAGCAGATGGAAAAATACGAGGGGAGTGGGCAGGGAGGTCAGACAGAGGTGAAGTCAAGTCACTAGAGATGGTTGGAAAGCATGGGCTCTCTAAAATGTTTGGTGACAAGCTAGTTACAAAAGTCACATGAACCACTGTACTTTTACCTGTAAATGGCCAGGGTTAGTTACAACTTTCATGAATCTATAACTGCAAAATAGAGCATATTGGCACAATGGATCTATACTTCTGTTCATTCCTTGGGCACTGAGGACCCTTGTAATTTCTCAGCAAGAAAATTTAGAAGTATTGATTATATATCTAGGGCATTTTTTGATTCAGTTATCAACAATAATTACCACTTAGTGGATGAGTGTATGACGTGAATTACCACTTCTATGTATGTTTTATTATCTAATTATAAACACCTCACAGGCATGATTGTTAGTGTGTGCCACATATTCAACTAACTGAACATAAAACATCTTTTAAAGTACACCTGTAATGACTTAGTATCTCCTAAATAACAAGGTGACTAGTTGCATCGACATCAGGTATTCAGTATTTTAAATAACTAGAGAGCACTCTAAGTCAATGAAAGGGTATGAGCAGATTGTGCACCACCAACATGCCACTCTACGTCATGAACTTGAACATCCACATGGATTTGCTATCTCAAAGGGAGCCTGGAGCCAATTTTCTGAGGATATTGATAAATCACTGTGCTTACTTTGACTTTAAAATTTAGAAATCCCTAAGTAGTGTTAGAACTTTGAATGCTTGCTATATGTAAGCCTGTGAGTTCAACTCTATCACCCCTTTTTCCAGAAGTTCTATCCTAAAGAAGTTTCCTGGAACTGGCCCAAAGTTACTTAGCAAGTTAGCAAATAATAGAAGAAAATTTTTAACCCATGGCTCTCAGTCTACCAAATTTGAGAACCTAACTACATTAGTCTTAAGTTAGATTCTCAAAGAGGCATGTCCATTGCAATCACATAGCTATTACTATGCCTCAGAAAAGACACATCATTTTCTTATCTACATAGATGTTAGCATATGGAGACACTTCATTTTGCAGTATTACATACCTGATAGATCAAACAAAAATTTATTCTTGAAATAAAGACTTTGGAAAATCGTTCATGAAAAATAAAGTTTTCAGATTTATTTAATCAATTGCTGAGGGACTTGGTTCAGAATGTTTGCATTCAGACAAAAAAAATCACTCATACTTCTGTTATTTAGCACATTAGATGAATTAATTTTCTGGGTTTGGTTCCATTATTATATTCGACATTTCTAAAAATAAAGGAGTTAGACCTTACTTATCATTAAATTCTCTGTATAAAATATGCTATACTGAACAATTTAGAGAAAAATCTTAATTATACATAGTGCAAATGTTTTCTTAAGTTTAATGTCCCCAGAAACTATTTCTCAGATTTTTTTGTACTTATGAAAGGAAACAAAAATAAAAACACATGTGTAATTCTGTTAAACTGGAAAAAATATTAAGACAGAAAATAATTTAGTATTACAATATAGGAGCTGAAATGACTCAGTAGATAAAACCCTTGCCTCACAGGTATGAGGATCTGGGTTTGAATTCCTAAAATCCATGTTAAGCTGAGCACGGTAGAGCGAATCTGAAAGCCCAGTGCTCCTATGACTGTGCGATAGGGGACAGAGACAAAACAACCCCTATAGCTCATGGACCAGCTAGTCTGGCCTATGATGTGACAAAACAACAGAGAGACTCTGTGTCAATCAAGGCAGGGTGTGGACTGACACCTCAGGTTGTCCTCTGACTCCCACATTTGTGGTATTCCTGCATGGATTCACACACGCACACAAACAAGCACACATGCATTGTCTTTTGCTGTTGCTGTGGTAAAATACCCTGACAAAAGTGGCTTCAAGGAGAAGAGTTAATTTTTGCTCACATTTCAAGGTGCTGTGCACCGTGACAGGGAAATGAAAGCAGCAACAGTTTGAAACAGTTGTTCACCAGGCATTTACAGCCAAGAAGCAGAGAGCAATGAATACATATGTACTAGTGCCCAGGTTTTTTTCTTATTCTCTGTACTTCAGGCTCCTCTGTCCAAGCAATGACCCTACTCATAATTATCCTCTCTTACCATTTCAATTAATGTAATCAGGATAATCCCCCCACAAGCATTCCCACATACTGCATGTGATTGCTGATTCTTTCAAGTTGAAAGCTAATATGAACTATCACATGCATCACATACACACACAAAGATTTTACACACACACACACACACACACACACACACACCAGTTAAGCATCCACACAAAGGTGAAAGAGGTTCTCTAAATAGCAGCCCAAACTCTGTAAGTAGCTTGAAAAGTACTCTTTAAGATTTATGTTTCTTATGTGACACAATTCATAAAAGAATTTAACATTATTTTCTATATAATGGTTTATACTGAATTCAGTCAACCAATGACATCACAAGGGAATTTGTGAGTTGTTTTTAATGAGGGAGTTTGACAGTTATTGTTGTAAACACTGTTAGGAGTTTAATGTCTCATGGAAAAAAGAATTGAGAAACAGATGAGAAAATATGGTAGTAGGTGTAGAGCAGTGGTTCTCAACCTGTGGGTCATGACCCCTTTGGAGAGTTGAAGGATCCCTTCACAGGGGTTGACTAAAACCATCAGAAAATATAAATATCTACATTACAATTTATAAAAATAGCAAAATTACAGTAATGAAGTAGCAAGAAAAATAATTTTATGGTTGGAGTCATCGCAACATGAAGAACTGTATTAAAGGGTCACAGCATCAAGAAGATTGAGAACCACTGCACTGTGCTAGTGAACAACATCCAGGGCATCTAATCTTAAATTATGATGCAAAAACTTGAATGTGTTGTGGTTTGAGTATGAACATTTCCCCCATAGACTCATGTGTTTGCACACTTGGACCCTAAGTGGTAGTACTAATTAGAAGCTGAAGGTGGAGCCTTTAGTAGGTGGAGCCTTTAGTAGGTGGAGCCTTTAGGAGGTGGAGCCTTTAAGAGGTGGAGCCTTACAGGAGTTGGTGGATCACTTGGGATGAGCTTTGAGATTTTATAGCCTGGCCCTACTTCCTGATCATACTCTGCTTTCTTATTGCAGGTGCAATGTGAAAGAGAAGCTTACTTCACACTCCTGTTGCCTCTTCCCTATTATGATGGCATGTGTCCCCTTGAACTGTAAGCCAGAATAATCACTTTCTTCTCTAATGTACTTTCTGTCAGGTATATTGTCACAACTATGAGAAAAGTAAATTAAAACATATAGCTATGAGCTCAAAAGGCCCTAAGATGCTGAAAGCTATGATTCAAAATTTTCTTTAGGTCCACATAAGATTATCAGCACCTCCAATCAGCAAGAAGCATCCTGGAAAACTACACCCATATTCCCAAAAAATGGGTTATGGATGTTTTCTTCGTTTAGAGTGCTGGTGGCAATTTGTATGAATAATGGTCAGGGAGAAAGCTAAACAAGGGATATTCGATTCAGAGTTATTGTTTTTAAAGGGGGGGGCATAAGGGTAAGTGCTGTGGGACAATTGCCTGTATCCTGTCAATTGTATTTTAATAAAAATGCTGATTGGTCAGTAGCCAGGCAGGAAGTAGAGGTGGCTATGAAAACAGGAGAATTCTGGGAAGAGGAAGAGTCAGTCTGCAGTTGTCATCCAGACAGAGAGGAAGCCAGATACAGAGCAAGCAAGATGTGACTGTCTCGCTGAAAAAGGTACCAAGCCATGTGACTAACACAGCCAAGAATTATGAGCCAATAGAAGTTATAAGAGTTAATAAGAAACCTGAGCTAATAAGCCAATTAGTTTATAATTATTTGTGTGTTTATTTGTGACTAAACAAATGTGGGTTCCGGCAAGACAGAAACCTCAATCAACAAATGGTGCCCAACATGTAGACAACTACATCCAGAGAAAACCTGAGAGAGCTTGGAATGTAATTCTAGGCACAAAATAACATCGTTAAGTATGGTTTCTTGGTAGCAGCAATTTCTCGGGTTTACTCTTTTTGCTAGAGGCAAGCACATCTCATTTAAGAGAGGCTTCCTGACTCAGCTTTAGCTACAAAACTTTGCAGCACTTTTAAGAGGCCCTGCCACCAAACACTTAAACTGTGTTTAACAATTGCCAACAGCATGCTTCTTGGTGGTGTCAGGGACCTTGAAACTCCATAGAGTTGCTGCCACAGAGGACTCTCTATACATGGTTGTTCATTAGGGATAGGCTGGCTCTCTCACTCTCGCTCTGTCTACCTTCCTTACCTATCAGAATCCCTGAGGCTATAACATCCCAATGTAGTTATTCACAATGAAAAACAAATATATAGTTATTCCATGATAAATATCCCATCTGTTTCTGGAATGTGTCCATGTTAGTAGCCGTGAATCACACCAAATCAATGATTATTTCTCTTTAGCCAGCTCTTAAATCTATGTGCAAAAGTAGCTTACATAAATTCCTGATTAATCTTTCTGTAGTCTTTGATGCTGATGCTGGAGGAATTTTTGAAATCTTTAGCACCTTCTTTATTCAGCTTCGCAAAATTTTGGGTAGGAGAATAAAGATATCAAGAGGTCTCATTAGAAATGTGCATTAGAATATGGCTCTTTTCCATGCATTCTTGATGTTTTATGATAATATAAAGTGAGAATGAAATTCATCTCTCTTCATCATGGTAGAATAATATGGTGTAATCAGCAATAATTTTGTATAAGTGACAGTGAAAACATCAGTGTACAGGACAACCTGCATTCCCATGATTTTGCTAACTAGCTCCTTTAGCTGAGTCATGAGGTAGAGTACGTCGGTGGTGAGCTACTGAAAGTTAAAAAGTAACACAACTCATGCACTTTTCTTCAATTTTCCCTGCCATTGGCCCTCTCTACCATTTAAGACTTTTCTGTGTGCCCCATGAGACTTATCCTGCCTATTGCTTCATTCACTATAGGCTTCGCTCACATGATTCACTGTGGGTGTGGGTAATAGGAGACACTGAGGGGAAAAATGCAAGAAAAGGGAAGTGAAGGATTGGGAACACTTTACTCTCTCCATTTCTGGTATGAGGTGGTATGTTTCCATTGTCTGCAGCTCCTTCCAGGAAATCCCTCTTTATGTCTCAAGCTCTAAGATAACCATTTTTCACATGTTCCTTGACGGGGGAGAGTCTTCTGTTTTGTGTTAATTTCATTGGTTAAATAAAGAGACTGCCTTGGCCCTGATAGGACAGAAAATTAGGTAGGTGGAGGAGACAGAACAGAATGCTGGGAGAAAGAAGCTGAGTCAGTCAGTCGCCATGATTCTCCCACCTGACATAGCCATAGGTTAAGATCTTCCCTGGTAAACCACCTCGTGGGCTACACAGATTATTAGAAATGGGTTAGATCAATATCTAAGAGCTATCCAATAAGAGGCTGGAACGAATGGGGCCAGGCAGTGTTTAAAAGAATACAGTTTCTGTGTAATTATATCGGGGCATAAGCTAGCCATGCGGGGGTCCGGGTGCCGGGGACACAGCTCCGACACTCCTATTACAACAGTTCCTCTTTAAGCTTCCTACTTTTGCTTATATCTAAAATTAAAATATATCTAAAATTAAAAAATATGAAATTTTTCTGTTCCCATATCCATAAAGTATTCTTCATTGAGCTCCCATCAATTGAGGTGCAATCTGTTTTGATTCTAGGGCCTGACTGATACAATCAAGAGTTTAAAAGGAGAGCAAATTATACTTTTCAATGTCAATGTCTTAGTTCTGTTGAAATGTCTGTGAAAAATGCCTACCTTCTCTTGGTGTATTGAGTTTGGGATGAGCCAATCCAATAATAATAATATCAGTTTACTGTGCCTGAGTGATGTTTAATCCTGGTTATCACTATTCTCATTAGGTCTATTTTGAAAGAAGTCCATTTTTAGGTTCCACATTGGCATCACCCACTCTAACAAAAAGAAATAGGTTATGATATTCTGCTCAGTGACCCATTATAACCATACCGACATTTGAAATGAAACAAAAATTATTCACATTGATCTCATGTTCACACAATTTATTTTTATTTCAAATAAAGCAAGTGTGCACATGTGTGAGCATGCAGATGAACAAGTGTGCATGTGTGTGAGCATGCATGTGAGCATGGGTGTAGGACAGAAGTTGATTTCAGGATTCTACTTCATTGTTCTCTACCTCACTGGTTCTCAACTGTCCTAATGCTGCAACCTTTTAATACAGTTCCTCATGTCATGGTGACTCCCAACCATAAAATTACTTTGTGGCTACTTCATAACTCTAATTTTGCTACTGTTATCAATCACAAAGTCAATGGCTGAAATGCGGGATATCTGATATGTGACCCCAAAGTGGGTGTTACCCACAGGTTGAGAATCTAGCTGAATCGGCAGCCTTGGTTCAATGAGACATGCTGCCTTAAAACAGATAAATCTTCTAGATTGACTGGATGGCCAGCAAGACCCAGGAATCCCACTGTCTCGGCTTCCTTAGCCCTGTTATCCCTGACCTTCCCTGCTGCATGTTTTTATTTGGGTGCTGCTAAGGATCAAACCCAGTTTTTCATGCTTTCTCTGCAGATGCTTTACAAACTGCATCATATCCTCAGCCCCAACCCCACCTTGTTGAGACAAGTCTCCCTTGCAGCCCAAGCTTGTTTGAAAGATGTTACATAACCCAGGCTGACCCACAATTCAAACTCTTCCTGCTTCAGCCACGTGAATGCTAGGATATCCATTCTGCAGCACCCACAGCCCATGGCACAAATCCCTCATATTTTGTGCATTGAGAGTTTACACATAAACTTTGGTAACATAGTGAATTAAAATGAAAATCACTGGGGAATAAGATTCCTAGCGCCATGGAAACCTGGAAGCAGAGGTTTATTCTAGACCATCTAGGCCTCTACATGGCTTTCTCAATGACTGATGATGTAATTTTGCAGACGTTGTTTAGAGACTTAAGAGGTGAATCGATGGTCACACAAATCCTTCACCCACATGTTGGAACCCCATATGCTAAAGCGTAGAGGAATGGAGAGAATGACTCTTTTGTTGGTCTCATGTGGACAGTGCCTCTGCAGCTGTGAGTGTATGTTCAATCTGGGGGTGGGATGGGGGCCAGAAAGCTATGGCAGAAAACCCCACATCTGAGCATCTGCCTCTCTCCCAGGCAGCAGCCTTCTCTCTGATTAAGTTTGCATCCACGGGAAATTAAATCAGGAACCTAATGGAACCTTGCAGCATGTGTGTTGGGAGTGAATGTCTTCCTGTCAATCTATAACCCAGCTGAAACACTGCAGTGCTCAATAAACACAGCCTATTAATGCCATTATGATTACTGAACTGGCAACAGGCATTTTTTTTCCCTGAATCAAAGCTTTTCAGAAATCAGTTGATTTACAGTATAATCTGTGAGCAACTGCAGATGCAGAAACAAAACCTTTCACTGTAGTTATGAATAAAATCTTGATTGAAAAAAAGGAAAATGTTATTTCAATCTGGGATAGGAAAGACATCATGTCAGCAGTGGATGAATGGGGAGGTGACATCTAGACTGGACCATAGCAGACTTGATTTTCTGTATCACACTTGTCTAAGGGTCTTACCAACTTCCAATAAAAATCAGAAATTCATCTCAGCAGTCCTTTCTGTGCTTCAGAATTGCTTTTCTCTGAATTATTCTTAACTCAGCATTTGGTCCCGTAACTAGGTTTAGAACCATTCTTGTTTCCCTCAGTTGTCTGTGTGCTGTCTTCAGAAACAGATTGAAATGATTTGCTCTGGCTGGGAAGGCTGTCTGTGACTAGAGTCACTCTGCTCCCTGAAGTGGGGAAAGCAGGTCAGGGCCATTCTTCATGGCAGGACTGTATCTGGGAATCTACCTGGAGACACAGCATCCTCAGAATCAACCGAAAAAAAAGCACCACGAAGCAGATCATTCTCCGTGCCTTAGCTTCTTCTTTGTAAAAGTAGGAAATCATACTAGACCTTTTCCAATATTTTTTTGCACAAGTATTTCCTTATTTTTAAACTACAAAGTTCAAATATGACCCATAAACTGAAGCATTCTGTTCTAAACAGAAGTTGAGTTACCAGCCCCCACTTTTGCCCTTGTTGCCCGCTTTTGGAGAGTCCTTAAGATCCCAAAGTTCTTAGGGCAATCACTACTCAGATATTTTTTCAAGAATCTTTATTGCTTAGTGCCATCCATTTATAAAGCTGTATGGGATTCTAATAACTACCATAAAAATTTGTACAAGAGCTAAATTTAGCATTTCATACTCAGTATCTTGCTCAAACTTTAGAAAAACTTTACAACACAGGACTACTCCTTTTTGTAGATTAAGGACCTGACATCCCAGAGTTTCAGTATCCTCTCTAAGGTCACACAGCCAAGAAGTGTGGTCCTGAGACTCAAGCTCCATTCAGGAGACCTCACCAAAGAACCACAAAGAAAAACTAGCTTACAAAAATCATGGAGGCTGACCTTCAAGCTTGAGAGGACTACAGATTCATGCTGGGTGTTTCTGCGGCTTTCTCCTTCTTTCCCTTCCATTCCTTGTCCCTCCCCTCTCAATTCACCTCCCTTATCTCTTCTTGTCTATTCCCTTTATTCTCCTGTTTTCCTAATCTTCTCACGCTTATGACTCTTCCATCTATCATCCTTTCCCTCTCCTTTTCTTTCTCTCCCCACGTTCCTTGCCTTTGCATTCATCTCTTCTCTTCTTCATTCTTTTTTCTTTGTTTCTACTCCATTCTCTTCTCTCTGAACAAAATCATCTCTAAGCACGCTAGGAGCTTAGACATGGATGTTAGAGCAACTGTGAGCTGCTGAGTCAGTTTCACAGCAGATATTTCAGGAATATCCAGACCTACACAGAAAAGTCCCAGAACATTTCTTTAAGGTCAGTTACTGATATATGGTTCATCGTTGCCACACCACAGAAGGCAGCTGTACAAGGGTACTTGGAAAGAGGAAGGTGGGGAGACACATCTACCAGGATGTGCTAGAAGATCACTGAGAACTGGTCCTGACTAAACTGCAAAGATGTCACTTCCTTTCATCCTCTTACTAAGCTTCTAATTGCTGAGTATCTACTTTGGTCATTTTGTGTGAGTAGTCATAAATATCATTTTATTTAGGGGTTTGCATTTGAAACTTATGTATTCCTGGACAAATGAGTTCTCTCACAGTTTAGTATTTTATTCATTTGTATGTGTGTCCTGCTTCTGATGTAGTAGTGTGGGAGATCCTTCTGTCTGTGTGCCGCCAGAGTCAGACATGCCAGAAATTTGCTGGTAGGCCATGACTTTGTGGTAATATACAGATTGATAGAAATGAGTTACATTAAGTTGTAAGAGTTAGCCTATAAAAATCTAGAGCTAATGGGCTAAGCAGTGATTTAATTAATATAGCTTCTGTGTGATTATTTCGGGGCTAAGCTAGCTGAGTGGCCCTCCTCCTAAAAATTGGTGCCATTGTGGCCAACTAAATCCACTTAAAAACCTGAGAGAGCTTGGAAAGAAATTGTAGACACAAAAATACAGAGTTTAACACAGATTTTTGCTGTTTTCTGTTGGCATGCAGCAGCTCTTTTAAGAGAGATTTTTCTGATTCAGCAGTAGCAGGAAAAAAAGCTGCAGCCGTTTTAAAATGCTGGCTTTCTGGGATATGCTGCCAGTGTGACCTCTGGCTCTTTTGGGAGACACAGCATTTCAGTCGGCTTGTGAACAGTGTATTGCAACTTGCTTAATGGAAACATGGGCCAGCTTTGTGCCTGGAACTGGGGTGGTGTACATGGTGTACATGGCTCAGAGGCACAAGCAGCTTCGCTATGCTGGACTCTGCAGCTAGCAGGTAGTACTAAATATATCATACTAATTGAGCAACTTAAGTTATAGACTGGGCTGGCAGGCAAGAAGTACCAGATATACCATAATAATTGTGTATCTTAAATTTTAAGAAGCTCTTAGCATTTTAAAAAGTGCTCCTAGACAGTAAATAATTACAGCTTATTGCAATAAAGAAAAATCCAGATGGGTTAGTGTTGGATAAATGTACATAGCCTTGGAAGAGAGATAAAAAGAGTATAGAGAATCATAAAATAAAGTTAATGCTTTTTTTAAAAAAAAGGGTAAAGTCTTTAAAGAGACAGAGTACAGAAAGAAAAATAAGCCACGTAAAAATGGAAAATTCACAGAGAGTCTGGATTTTGTATATTATTGTGTTTTCTTTGAATATTTTCACTGTGAAGGAGCTACGTACAGAGAGACATTTCATTGAATGGACTCTTAAGCTAAACCAGCATGTATATTATAAAGGTATCATGACTTCCAAATTTAGATCTAAGGATATGTTGCTTTGGAAAAGAGGTTCTTCTCTTGTTTCCACAGAAGATGAGAACCTGTGGATTGCTTCAAGACCAATATTGTTTTATGGACCAAGACCCCCTGAAAGGTGGTTGTGAACACCCCCACAAAGAAAATACTTTACCCAACTGCTAACTAAGATGAATCTAGAACACAGGATACACCAGAAAGACCTGATTAACAGCACCCTCAAACAGCAGAAAGTAGTATGGACAAAACTACATCCATACTCCCAAATGTTGTTTGAAAATGTTTCTTTACTTTTAAAGGGGGATATAATATAGATGTGTTATAGAGGTTTGTATTGGTATGGATCTTGGTTTATTGATACAAATTTAAGGTCAGTTTTGTTATATGTATATTTCTGCTCTTGATTAAGGTATTGTGATTGTGTAGTTCATTTAAAAATATAATGTATAATTAAGAAATATAGATTAATAGATAATCATCTATAATAATCAAGCTTGTTAGTTAGATTTTTCTAGATGTATAGAGATATATTTTAGTTAGATAGTTATTCTTCAAATCTTTCAGAGATTTCAGAATATGGCATTTAAAATGTTTAAAAACTTAAGACTTTTCATGACAGTGAGACACATCTGCTCTGGCAGCACCAATTACTTCAAGAGGAAGATGGACATCGAAGAGGCTCCTTAAGGAGTTGGTTGGGCATTTGGGAAAGAAACTGCACTTTCCTGGACTGCTTAACTGGACATGCAGTACCTGCAGAGAAATGACTGTTGAACATGCCTAAAGGTAAGATGATTCTTCAGAGTTCCTGCTTCATAAAAGAGCCTATGAGACATTCTGCAGCATACAGAAGAAAGTGACTGGAAAACTCTCAATATAGCAGACCTGTCTTTGAAATTTCCTGCTTCATGGAAAAGTCTTCTGGATACTATGGGCCTGTAGGCTGAAGATGGATACCCCAATGGTACAGAAAAACTTTGGGTGACTGTCCAGGCAGTGAGATGTCTCTGTCAATTCTAGAGTTTTGGAAGTTGTTTATAATGCACTTCCTGTTTATTTAGGTAATATTATATTTTTCTGAAGTCTTTTATGGAATTGAAGAATTTATAGTTATAGTTTTCCTTAGTCATGATAAAAAATAAAGTAGATATAAATATTGTAATTGTAATTCTTGCTAGAATTTTACTATGTTAAAACCTTCCTTTTTGTTTAAACAGAAAAGGGGAAATAGTGTGGGAGGTCCTTCTGTCTATGTATTGCTTTTCTTGGTTAATGAATAAAGAAAGTGCTTTGGCCTGTTGATAGGGCAGAACTTAGGTAGGCAGGGAAGAACTAAATTCTGGGAGAAAGAAGGGAAGAGTGGGGGAGACACTGTGGAGCTGCCGCCAGAGTCAGACATGCTGGAAATTTGCTGGTAGGCCACGACCTTGTAGTGATATACAGATTAATAGAAATGGGTTAAATTCAGATGTAAGAGTTAGTCAATGAGAAGTTATAGCTAATGGGCTAAGCAGTGATTTAATTAATATAGTTTGTGTGTTGTTATTTCAATGCTAAACTAGCCAGGTGGCCGGGATGAACAAGCAGGCCCTCCTCCTACAAATAAAATTGACTATGAATATTTTCCTTTGTTTAGAATGCTGAGTACAAATTGTAATGGATAATGGTCAGGAGAAAAGATAAACAAAGGAAAATTGATTTAGGGTTCTTGTTTTTAAAAAGGAGGGGAGTGCTGTGGGACAATGGTCTGTACCCTTTCAATTGTATTTTAATAAATGATGACTGGCCAAAAGCCAGGCAGGAAGTATAGTCAGGGCAACCAGGCAGGAAGTAGAGGTAGGGAAATGAGAATGCTGGGAAGACAGAAGCATACTCTGCAGTTGTGATTCAGACACAGAGCAAGCAAGATGTGACTGCCTAGCCGAAAAAGGCACCGAGTCATGTGGTTAACATAAACAAAAATAATGAGCTAATATAAGTTATATGAGTTAATAAGAAGCCTGAGATAATGGGCCAAACAGTTTGTAACTAATGTAGACCTCTAGGTGATTTCTTTGGGACTTAACAACTGTGGAAATTGAGCAGAACAGAAACCTCAGACAACAATGTGGGATTTCCTTCTGTATGCTGTGAATACCATTGATTAATAAATAAACTGTCTTGGGCCTGTGCAGGGAATAGAGGTAGGCTGGGAAAACTAAACTGAATGCTGGGAGAAAGAAGGCAGAATCAGAGAGAAGCCATGTAGCCTCACCAGAGATGGATGCCAAGAGACTGAATGAGGTTTATGAGCAACATGCTAGGGCTTGCTTGGTTTCAACATGGATCAGTTGTATGCTTAGAGATGGGGCATTGTGCATGGCTCTTAGATGCAGTGAACAGTTTCACCATGCTGGGTTGGGTGGGGCAAGCAGGAAGTACCATATTTCCATTTTAGGAAGCACTTCTGGTCAGAAAAGAATTTCAGATACACAATAGGACAGATTCAGATATAAAAGACCTCTAAATTGTTCACAGTGTTGGAAAATGTATGTAGGTTTAGGAGAGAGAAGAAAAAGAGTATAGAGAGTTGAGAAAGAGGTAAATCATTTAAAAAAAGAAACAAAGGCTTTAAAGAGACAGAGTACAGACAGTCATAGATTAAAAGGAGTAAAGAAAAATAAGCCATAAAAAGATGGAAAATTCACAGAGTCTGGATTATGTAAATTATTGTGTTTTCTCTGAATTTTTGGACTGTGAAGAACATTTTATTGTATGAGCTGCTAAGCTAAACCAACATATATATTTTAAAGATATCTTGAATTCAAAATAGGGATCTAAGGATATGTTGCTTTGGAAAAGAGGTTCTTCTTTTGTTTCCACAGAGGATGAGAATCTGTGGATTGCTTCCAGACTAAGGAGGTTTGATGGACCAAGACCCCCTGAAAGGTCACTGTGAACAGCCCCAAATATTACTTTGCCTAACAAAAAGCAGGAAGCAGTATGTTGAGAAATACACCCATTGTATCAAATATTGTCTATAAATGTTTGTTTACATTTAAAGGGGGATATGCTATAGAGATTTGCATTGGCATGGATTTTGGTATGTTGATATAACTTTATGGTCAATATATATTTGCTCTTGATTATGGTATTGTGATTGTGTAGTTCACTTAGAAATGTAATGTATAATTAAGAAATATAGCTTAATAGATAATCATCTATAATTATTCAAGCTTGTAGTCATGTTAGGTTTTCTAGGTATATAGAGATATATTTCAGTTAGATAGGTATTTTTCAAATCTTTCAGAAGCCTTCAGAATATGGCATTTAAAATGTTTTAAGAAGGTAGGACTTTTCATGACAATGAGACACCTTAGCTCCTGGCAGCACCAATTACTTCAAGAGTAAGATGGGCATTGAAGAGGCTCCTTATGGAGTTGGTTAGCCATCTGGGTAAGAAACTTCACTTGCCTGAACTGCTTGATGGCAGGCTTTATGAAATGGACATGCAGGCCCACAGAGAAATGACTGCTGAACTTGCCTAAATGTGAGACAGGTCTTTGGAGCTTTTACTACATGAAAGAGTCTATAAGACATTCTACAGGACACAGAAGAAAGCAACTGATGGACTTTGCCATTACAAGGCAAAATAGATCTTCACATTTTCTACTTTATTAAAAGTAGATACTACAGGCCTATAGGCTGAAGACAGATGCCCCAACTGTTACATAAGAACTTTGGGTGACTATCCAGGCAGCAAGATATCTCTGTCAATTCTAGAGTTTTGAAAATTGTTTACAATACACTTCCTGTTTACTTGGTAATATTGTATCCTTCTGTAGTCTTTGATGGAGTTGAAGAAGAGATAGAAAGTAGATATAAATATTGTAACTGTAATTATTGCTTGATACTTGTTTTGTTATATGTAATTTTACTATGTTAAAGATAAAGCCATTTTTTTTATTTAAACAGAAAAGGGGAGGTGATGTGGGATTTTCCTCTGTATGTTGTGAATACCATTGATTAATAAAGAAACTGTCTTGGGCCTGTGCAGGAAATAGAGGTAGGCCGGGAAAACTAAACTGAATGCTGGGAGAAAGGAGGCGGAGTCAGAGAGAAGCTATGTATTCAACATGCTTCATCTTACTTTGTTTAGGTTGTGAGTGCTGCTTTCCCATTTCTTTCCAAATGTCAATCAAGATTAACACTGAAACAAGCTTTGATGTAAAAACTTGTGCCCGGAAGTTCCCAGCAGAAGCGTTTGGGCACTCGGGTTTTCATGGAGCTATCTGTTGCTTCATAAACCAATCACTCCCAAGCAGATGTGGGAACACAACTGCTTCTTATTGATGTCAAGACAGAAAAAAAAGGGAAACATAGTCACCTCCCTGGACAGGGAAGGTAAACAACATCCTGACAATTAACCTCAGGCTGAGTTATTACCGGAAATGTTCTATTTCCTTCCCTGAGCCTATTGAGTCATAAGGCTCACTGTGCCACACAAAAACACCAACTGCAGCTAGAAAATGCAGAAGAAATCCATAGAATACTTGGTCCATTAGTCTTAATCACATATATTTAGCAGGCGCTGAGAGGGTAGAACTGCAACAAATGCTATAAAAGGATCGTACTGTTCTCCAGCATTCCCAGAAAAGCTCAGGCCCATCTTCTAGGAAAAATAACAAATCACTGTACCATTTAACCAGTATTCAGTTAAGCAGGGCCTGGTGTTTGCATTTGTGGATACCTCTTCTTTCCTCTGTTCCCTTCAGCTGAATAAATACCTTTAGGTTATTGGTATCCATATGTAAATTGCAAGAAGAAAATGGCATGGACGGATGTCTGTACCCGAATAAACTGGGAAACCTGGAAAAGAAAAGAGGCAATGAATGCTTTGTCTGAGGAAGGCTTATGTAGGCCAAAATTACGTTTTACCCGAACCCACAACATGGGCAGATAGCTTGGGGATCTCATCTCATCTGCACTCAATGTCCACGGAAAGAAAGAAGCACACAGCAGTCAAGAGCTGCGGGGTTGGCTGTGTCTACACTCAGTCTCTTATTTCAAGTCTCCACACTTTGTTTACTGATAGGAAAAGAGCCCCGTGCTGTAATGCGTTGCATTTTCAAACCTGTGTTAAGAGGGAAGCCTGGCTATAAAGGTGTTCGGAAAGTGGCTGACAGGGTTCCTGCTCTTCCCAGGGCTTCGGATCAAGAGCACCAAGGGCAGCTGTCTCTGGTGGGGAAGACACCGATAGGCCTCTGAAGCAGAAAGTTCCTCATCATCCACTGAACTCTTCTCCCAGACACCCTGGGACATTACCCGAAGAAGGTGATATTCCACAGCTGTATCTCCTTGGTGGCCAAGAAAGAATCTCTAACTTTTCAAACTGGATGCTGTTTTCAGAATTTATGAAATTACCAAAATGACAAGGGGATTAGGATTTCTTTCTGCCATTCTCAAGTGGCTTAAGAAACCCAGAGTGGCATATCCAGTGTGAGAGGAGGGAAAACACCTAGGTTCACCGCAAAGGGGGTTGGAGTGCTTCTCTTGGAAACAGTGGACCAAAGAGTGCTGTTTGGAGCAGGGAGGAGGTCAAATTTATATGAGGCTCTGTTGTTCAAGTGAAATGGGAAAGTACAGAATATGGAGAGACTGCGGGACACTGTCTACAACGGTGAAAAGAACTGGTGCCGGTAAAGAGAGGGAGAAGGCCAGTCCAGAGCTTCTTGCTAGTCTGTAAGGGCTTTGCACTAGAGAAAATAAGCAGAAATAAAGACTTTGTGAAGAAATGGGTAAAAGATCATGGTCTGAGGAACAGGAGAAACTGCAGAATGAGAGAAAAAGGTTTTCAAAAAACATCTATCAAATGGGAAATCTCTTTAAAAGCCCCAAACACGGAGAAAATAAATAAAAAAAAAACCCACAGTGTAAAACAGGGAAAATACCATGACTAACCAAGATAGGAAATGGTCACAACCCAAACAAATATTTGGCAAAAGTAAAAGAGCACACAGAATGTCATTGCATCATCGTATGTCTAGTCCCGACAGTATGCTGAGGACCAGAGACAGGAAGAAGGATGTGATCTGTTGAACTGAGGACATAACTCAAAAGTCAGAAATGATCTGCATCTTTGGGGCTCCCATTAAGCTCCACCTATCTCAAGCTCTGCCTGCTTGCTGTAATAGTAAGTCTGAATTTAAGACTCAACCAAACCTGGAGGATTGTAAACTAGGAATCTATGATAACAGCATGTCAGGGCTTTGGATAAAAGGAATTCAAGGGTTATGTTGAGTAACAGAATAATATAAAATACTAATACAGGATAATATCTATTTTTATAGCAATGACATGGATAACAATACATATATATACATACACACACATATATATGATACATATAACAATACATGCTCTCTAATTTGCCATGAAAGTAAAGAATTTAGCATTAATTGCCTATAGATCTCTTATAAGATTCACCATAAGTTAACTATTAAGGAAAACAAAAGTTCAAAAAAAATCAATGAAACTGAACAACTTCTTTCAGAAATAAAAGATCTTCCACAGAAAGTCTGCAATTTAAAGAAGTAAACCAAGCAACCCTAACAGGGTCTGGAGAGAAGGTTCAATAGTTAATAGCCCTGATGGTTGTATGAGCTTTTATGCCCTGACTACTCTTCTAGAGGACCAGGGTTCAATTCCCAGCACCCACATGGTGGGTCAAAACTATCTGTAAGTCCAGAGAACCAATATCCTCTCTGACCTACACAGGCACCAATATTGTGTGTAGCACAAAAACATCCACCCATTCACATTAAATCAACCAATCATCAATCAATAAAAATAAATTAATGAATTAGCAAATTTAAATTGGACCTGGTAAATATATATGAAAATAAATTGCCTAAGGATGGGTGACAAATGAGTTTAAAACAAACTACTAGGTAAACATCAAGAGATAAAAATAAAAAATATAAACACAACTAAAATACAAAAGATAAAATTTAAAGACAAATTTAAATATGTTGAAGAATAAAGACTCTGAAGATACAAATTTGAAGCACCTAAATAAGTTTACAGTTTCCTATAAATATGAATTATTAAAAGAAATTTCAAAAATTAGAAAATATAAACAGATAGAAGTAATAAATTAAATAAAATACTATAAAAAACTATCTGTTATTTTGAAAACCTTATGTAAAATTCTTTTGTTCTGTGTGTGTGTGTGTGTGTGTGTGACATTTTGGAAATAGGGCCTCACACAACCCAGGCTATAACCATTGCTGTGTAGCCAAGGATGGTCCTGAGTTATTGATGTCCTACCCACACTCAACCCCAAATGCTAGGATTACAGGCACACACCGCTACACCTGATTCTTAAAACAATTCACTGGTTATTTAAGTATTTCTAGACTGTGGACAAGATGATTAAACCTTCTTTTATGTGTATGAGTATCATTCATGCAAACATGTGTTCACACTGCCCGTGTTCCTGGTACCCTGCAGAGGCCAGAAGAGCACATTAGATCTCCCTGGAACTGCAATTGCAGATGATTGTCAGCTGATACAAGGGTACTGGGGATCAAACCTGGATCCTCTGCAAGAGCAGCAAGTGGTCTTAACCACTGAGTTGCCTCTCTAGTCCAGGGGTTAAATATGCTTTAACAAAACCATGTTAGCAGATACCTTTTCAAAATGTACTTTATTTATATGTATTAGCAAGACAGGTAATCAATATAATATAAGCTGGAAAAGATTTGGCAATATGTCACAGAAACCTTACTCATGTAGCTGAATCACACAAGCAGTAGTTACTTGTTTACTATAATAACAGATTTGTTCTACGGTGACCCTCAGCACCTGGAAGGCCATCACAAGGCAGGACCTTGAGTCTCACTTTAACTGTTAGGACAGTGGCAAAACTGGCAAGGTAGGTCCTGAGCTTTCCCTCTTGGATGTCTAGCTAGTATCACCATGAGAACTAGCTACTCTGACTATCTAACCCACTGTATGAATACGAGAGACACAAAGAACTGAGTGGTCCCACCTCAGGGCACTGTAGCAAGACAGACTGCTGATTACACACACAGGCATGCATACACACGCACACAAACATACACACACATTTGCAAATGTACACACAGAGGAAGCCACCTGAGACCTACTGATAAACGCCCAGACCCACAGAAGTACTCACAAATTTCAAATAGTACTTATTTAAGCTGCTATGTTTAGTGTTCTGTAGGAATCCATGATTGATTAAAAAAAATCTATTGTTCAGGATATTATTCAGTGCTAGGCTTCACTGAAGAAAATTGAGCTAATTAAGAATTTGTACCTGAGCAGATTGGTCCAGATAATAATCGAAAGCACCGGTATTCAGAATACTGCTCATAATAATATCGACAGACATAAGTATTTTGATAGCAAAGATAAACAGGCTGAGGCAGAAAATGAGATCAAAATGTTGCTGATTTTCACCACTATAGGAATCAGCAAGCTTTTCCTGAAAGGAAGACATGGGAAGAGCGTAGGGCCTGCGGGCAGCTTGGTCTCAGATGTGCCCCAGCATAGATGCTGAGTGAACAAACAGGTGGGGTGAGGTTCCCTGTGATTTAAAAAATCAGATCTAAGTGTGGCCTGAAGGTATAGTTAGAAGACCCAGCTATGTTTCTGCATATGCAATCCCAAGTTCTTGCCCCTATTTCTATGTATCTGATGTACTTCTTAAGCAGGAGCAAGGCATATAAAGTTATTTAATTCAGAAAGTTGATAAGACTTATCAAACCTACATGGGGATAAATTTAAAAACTCATTTTAAATATTTTTTCAACATAATTCAAATTTCATTTCAAATATAAAGTTGTAACATGAAACTTAACATGAAAGTTAAGAAATTGGGGAAAATGATAAAAAATGAATTTAAATTTATAAAAACTCACACATGGCATGTAAATAAGAATGAATCTTGCAGGAATATTTATTTATTTGTTTTTGTTTAGTTTTTATTGGCACAGGTTCTCACTGTGTATCCCTGGCTTACCTTGAACTTGCTGGGTGGACCAGTCTGATCCACTTTTCTCTGCTGCCCTAGTGCTGAAATTAAAGGCTTGTGCCAATACATCAGGTAGGAATAATCTTCATAGTGTGAATTATTATCATGAGATTCTTGTACAAAGGCTCCAATATTCTTTTCTCCCTCCTCAAATATCCATAATTTTCTACCTTCTGTTCTCACAAAACAGAACTTTGGTTTAGAAGTGATACAGCATGCTCCTTCCTACAAACCATTCTTACTCATGAAATGGACACTCTGTAACTCTGAGGCTTCAACTACCATTACGATATTGCTAGGCAAGACAATAATGCTATTTGACAGAGGATGATGGGAGCCCTCCTACAGCTGGCTAAGTAAAAGAAGGGAAGCCACACAGAGGTAAAGGCACGCTTAGTGTAGCAAACATGTACTAACAAGGATAAGGAGAAAACACCCTTCACCCATCACCGTGTTCCCTGTTTAGCCTTTCTGATCCAGATACTTCATTATACGATATGCCCTAGTAGAGAAAAACGGAGTTTGAATCGATTTGATTTGAACTCTAGCTACAGACTCCTATTGAAAGCCTCAGAAAAGTCAGTTACTCTTCTGGGTCCTCGACTCCCTCAATTTTGAAACTAGGGCAATGTTCCTTCCTACAGTCCTGAGCTCGCAGGGGTGTGAGGCTCCAGTGACACAGGGTTCCTGAAAGTCCCTTTGAACGTGTTTGAATGAAAAGCTTTCATTGACAACCACTGTGTAAATGATTGTGAGCTCCACAAGTTTATTTTAACCTCACGCTTTTTCCATTTGCTGTGCAAAACAGCTTCAGCCATCCGTTTTAAGGCCAAAACTATTTTAGAAGGGTTTATGAAGGATCTTGATTCATAAGCACATGGCTGCTTCCAGTAAAGCCACAGCCCTCTCCTGAAGAGGTTAATCCCAGTGTCAGGCCCAGAGTGTCAAGGTGACTGTAGCCTGAATACTGATGGCGGGATCCTTAGTCTAAGTTGTGCTCGCTCCTTCATATTATATTCATTGTTTTGATATCACTAGTTAACCATGTAATTCTAAACAACAGAAAATTGTCCTGTCACTACCTCTCTGCTGCAAGATAAAGGCTAACAACAGACAGATCTTCTGGAACATGAATGCTGGCATTCTATGCCCATTGCCAAGTTACAGTGTGACAGGGCAAGGCAGAGCAGAGATTCCTCCATCTTGTAGTCTTTCTGGGGCCATTTAAGATGTAACTAGAATTTTATCTCCTTAATGGAGAATCCTGTGAAAAATTACCAAACTCTGTTGCAGGGAGCTGCTTGTTCGTCCCAGCCACCCAGAACCGAAATAATCACACAGCAACTGTATTAATTAAATTACCGCTTGGCCCATTAGCTCTAGCTTCTTATTGACTAACTCTTACATATTATTTAACCCATTTCTATTAATCTGTGTATCACCACATGGCTGTGGCTTACTGGCTAAAGTTCCATCTGGCTCCAGCGGAGCTGCATGGCTTCTCTCTGCCTTCTTTCTCCCAGCATTCAGCTTTGTTTTCCCTGTCTAGCTCTGTTCCCCTATAGCCCTTCTATATGCTGTTTGAAATGCATAAAGCTTGCATCTTACCTTCAAGGTCCTAAAACTCACAGATTTCTTACATATTAGGAAGTTCATAGGCATCCCTTGAACAGGAATATACTACAATTTACATGGTCTTATTGACTAGCTCAGAGCTAAAACAAGTACTTCCTTGGTCCTGGTAACAAATATGACCCATTAACTGTTGAGATAGGAGCGGCGGGGCTGCGTCCCCGGCATCCGGCCGCCCGCATGGCTAGGTTATGGCCCGAAATAATTATATGGAAACTGTATTTTTTTAAACATTGCCTGGCCTGTTATTTGTAGCCTCTTATTGGCTAGCTCTTATATATTGTTCTAACCCATTTCTAATATTCTGTGTAGTCCATGAGGTGGCTTACCAGGGAGGATCTTAAACTGCATCTGTCTGGAGTGGGAGAACCATGGTGACTCCCTGATTCAGCTTCTTTTTCCCAGCATTCTGTTCTGTTTACTCCACCCACCTATGGGTTGGCCTATCAAGGGGCCTAGGCAGTTTCTTTATTAATAAGAAATCACTCCCACATCAATTAACTAAAAATACAATCTGAGGTTTTACTTTCTATGGTATTTTGTGGCTTTATTTTCTGTATATGCATGTGTGCAAACATGAACATATGTGTGTGCAGAGCAGAGATAACTTGGAGAAGCGTGTTCTCCCATTTTTCCAGTTGGGTCTAGGGGTTGAACTCAGGCTGATAAGCTTGGAACCAGGTGCCTTTAACCAAAAAGCCATATCACCAGGCCACAACTTGATATTTTAAAGTTCATATTGTATATTCAGTTTTATTAACACCCCTAGAAGTATAAGAAAAGGGGGGCTGTTTCAGGTACAATAAAAAGTAACAGAAGAACTCTGAGGTTTATATTCTGTAGTAAGTTTAAAGTGTGTGTGTGTGTGTGTGTGTGTGTGTGTATATACTCCTTTGTTATTTTCATTCTTTTAACAGAGGTCCAATAATATGCAATAATATGCCAGATCTGTCAGTGGTGGTCAGGGCAGGTGGAAAAAATATAACGAGATTTCTAAATTATTTTCAAATTGCAACGGGAAACCTCTGAAGAGTGTTAATGATGCAATACAATCCCTACATTATGTTTTCTCTAGGGCTATAAAAGGAGGAGGGATCAAAGAGGAGAAGGGGAAATGAGCCAAAGTGGTAGTGATGTCACTGGAAGTGACGGCATACATGCTCACCTCTTCATTTTCTGATATTATTACATGTTTGGGGCATATGCATGTCTCACTCAACTTCCTCTGAGATGATGCTAACCTCCTTGATAAATGGAAGTACATATCTCATAAGTTTAAAAAAAGTCCCAAATTTTCTAAACTTACCCATATTTTAAAGGTGGTCCTGAAATTTCTATACAAAATGGAGAAGCCATGAGTTCCAGTAGGTCAGACTCCAGAAATACAAAGAAGCGCTTTTTTCTGACTTGCCCTGTACGCAGAGAACCAACCTCAGTGCAGAACATATTATAAATCTGAATTACTCCATAGTTTAAAAAGAAATTACTTTCAGGTAATTTTTGAGAATGTGTGAGGACTGAAAAAGAAATGACATAAATTCCTCTGTCATTTCAGGTACTGTTCTCAAAATCTGCACATCTGCTCTCCTGTTGGACTCGCCAGCAATTTCCGAAGCAATTTGAGCTCACTTTTTGTAAAAGCGTCTTCAAGAAAATATTCTGCCGAGTACTTTGGGACACAATCAAGATAAACGACACCTTTGCATTCCTCCCATACTAAATGCCCTCTTAAGAACGCATCTAACAGAATGTGTCTAGAATGAGCCGCTCTTCCCACATCCTTACGCCTGCCTTCTCCTTGGTCTCAGTGTTATCACTTTATCTTCTGTCTTCTTTCCCCACCAGGCCGACTTCTCCCTCCCTTCATGATTTGTTCTCCTTGTCACTTAGTTCTGGAGTTTGAACATCAAGGAATTAAGCTTTAGGAAGAAAAAAAATCACAGATCTCTATGTCATGTCCTTCACTATTACCAGCAAACTTAAACAAACAAGCAACCAAAAACTTTCTCCACTTAAACTTTAAATTACTTGTTTTTAAATAAGGACATATGATAACAGTTTGGTAGATTTGAGCTTGCCCTTCAGATTACTTCCTGTTGTAATTAAAGCTCAAAATTCACAATTGTAATGGAAAAGAAAAGGAAAATTAGACATCAATGACTTTTTGATAGAAGCACCAAGGATTAGGTTTTAAACCTCCATTAAGTGATCCTGGAATAAGAATAAACTATACAGATGATTAAAATTTGATTTGATCAGTTATCCGGGTGTGGTGAAAAGGGTAATTAGGTGGGGACCAGAAGATACAGTCTTCCACTGTGTGCTCCCTAGAACCTCTGATAAAGGGTTTATTGTAAATGTATGCATGAAAATGGGCAGGGTGTTCCTTGCAAAACAAATTGTCTAGAAGAAGAGGAATGGAATCGGGGGATTCTGTTCAAAATGACTTAGAATCTAAAGTTTGTTTTTTCCAAGTACTTTATCTTGCCACTCAGACAATCCCTGTGTACGTGTAGTGATTTGACTCCCCTCAGTCCCTTGTACTTGTTATCTCTGTTTTGCTTAGTCTTCAAGTTCTCAACTGCTTATTTCTCCAGCTCAGACATTTTTCTAGAAACCAGAGACCCTGGAGTTTTTGATGACACTAAAATACAGCTCATCTCCAAAGAGAAGAGATAGGTCATTCAAAGGCAAACATGAGTGACCGTGGAGGAAGGACATAGATTTAGGTTACCACAAATACCATGTTCCAAAGTGGTTGCATTTTGATGAGGTTTATATAGTAACAAAAAGAAAGTCACGCATCCGCACACTCTTTAAACACATTAGGGGATACATTAAGTGGGTCAGTTAAAGCAAAGCTGGTACCCCTCACAGATAGGCCACAATGCTATCTGGTGGCATGTTTAGCATTTGGGTTGGTGGAGACTAGGACTCTGTTAAATTGATGCATTCAAAAAGTTTATCTGTTAGTCACAGGACCTTAAGTCAGACATAGATGTGGGCAAGGAATGGTACTTAGACCTCTAAGGAAGCCCTGAGAAATGTAATTAGCCTTTGGACCTGAAATATCCCAATCACTGGGTGCTGAGCGGAGGGTGCAGCTTCTTCTGGGAACTTTAATTCATGGAGTTATTTTATGATTTGCAGCATTTGTAGGCTGTTGCCAATAGGACAAATGCCCTCTTGAGGAGCAACTATTTTTGTGTGATATTTTAACTGTGTTCTGACAAATAAAGTTTGCTTGGAATCAGAAAGCAGAGCCAGCCACTAGCTAACCAAAATTAATCATAGACATTTGGAGGACTGTAGACAGATAGGAGACAGGAGGTTAGGCGGAGCAGAGAGGGGACCTGGTCTTTTTGGAGAAACTGAAGAAGTAGGTGCCTGCTTCCCTTTCCTGCTTCTTTGATCTTTCGGGTTCTTACACCACTATCTAACTCCCAATTTTTTATTGCCAAAGAATGATTAGAAAAGGCTTCAAACTGTCATTGCTGCCGTCTTATCTGCTATTCCCTGAGCTGGAATGGCCTTAGTAGAAGGAACTTGAGGAGCATCTTCTGTTGACAAAGCTATGCTAAATTACTTCACATTTGAACTTGGAAGTACTCACTCCCTAGTGTCTCACAGGGAGGGTCATGACCTCAGGCCCTGCTACCTCACTTCTGTACTGCTTTCAGGTTCAACCTCCACCGCTAGCTGGAACACTTTCCTTCTATTTTATACTTAATTCTCCAAGAAAGAGATGTGATTTTTTAAAATTGTTTTTCTTTTTCAGTTTAGTATAAACAATCAGACTAAGAGACTAATGTTCTTTAGTCACGATCATGCCACAGCGGCTCTGGCTGTTCCTACTCAGGGGATGGATATACCATGTGTAAGTCAACACTCAACTCGTAAGATGGTCCAATGACCTGGTGCGGATGGGAAGGGATCACTTGGCGATTGTCTGTGGTATACTATTCTTGAGTAGCTCTCTCTCACTATCAGAGATGTGGCTGAGGACATAGTTTTCTTCTCCAGAAAACTTGGCTTCTTTACATACCCATTTCTTCATCTATATGGGAATTTCCCTGTACTCCTCAAGACCCTTCTAACTCTTCACTTATTTTGAAACTCTCAAGCACGTAGTGATCATGGATTCTTGGTTTTGTTCCTGATTTATTTCTTAATGTGTAAAGCATTATTCTAGATGTTGGGGAAACAGCTATGAGAACAAAAGAACAAATGTGTAATAAAATCCTGGCAGGATCCTGAGTTCCTTGCTTGTGCTCTCTCTCCTTCTGCTTCTGATTTGGACCTTGAGATTTCAGTCCGGTGCTCCATTGTGGGTCTCTGTCTCCTTTCATCGCCTGATGAAGGTTAATATTCAGGAGGAAGCCTATATGATTTTCTTTGGATGGAGGTGGGTGGTCCTTGGACTTCCCACAGGGCAGGGAACCCTGATTGCTCTTTGGGCTGACGAGGGAGGGGGACTTGATTGAGGGAGGGGGAGGGAAAGGGGAGGCGGCAGTGAAGAAGAGACAGAAATCTTTAATAAATAAATAAAAAATCCTGGCAGGAATAAAAATTCGTCCCAGATGGTCCAAAGGAAATGATTTTAATTTAAAAAGACTACTTAGATATGTCAGGAAATGGTTAAGAAATAAAGAAAGGGGCTTATATCACCTCAGGTCCAAGAACAGGAAGTGGTTACTGCCACATCAAATGCTAAAGGGCAATGACATGACAGATGCAGATGAAGAAGGGCTTTTTAGGAGCCATGAGGGATGCCAGTGCCAGTAATTGAAGAAGTATCCCAGCCTCTCTCTCAGTCTCTCTTTCCTCTCCAGCTCCAGTCCCTACTAGAGCTTCCCATTGGTCTATCCCTATTGGGAAGATAAGGCAGAAAAGCCAAAGGACGTAATCTTAAACTATTGGGATGCTGGTGTATAATGAGGTTATGAAGGAACTGACAGAATGGGGCTATGTGGGGAATAACCATCACATGGATATAACCATGAAGTGAAGAAAGATAATTAAAAATAACAATAGAATGTAATATAACAGAGTTTGAGTGGAAATACACAGGATAAAGGAAAGGGACTACAGGAAGATAGGATGGAAAATATGTTCATTAAATGAAGATCAATAATATGTAAAAGCTGCATGTGATAGCAAATCTGTGCCAATTCTTAAATTAAAAACTCCTGTCTGAGATATTTTTATTAAAATTTTCTCATATAGTATATTTTGATCATGTTTTCTCCATACCAACTCCTCTCAGATCCTACCAACCTCCCTAGACACCCAACTTTATGTTTTATGTCTCTCCCTTGAATTTTTTTAAAAAAGGAACACGAAAGAGAAATGAGAAATAAACAACAGCGACAACAAAAACCCAGAAAAAGGAAAATCAAAGCAAACCGAGAAGAGACCAGTCAGACAAAAACTGCCAAACCAAAGCAAAATGGAACAAAAAGTTCACAAAAATACCACTGAGTTCATTTTGTATTCATCAGCTACAGTTGGGCGTGGGGACTTCCCTGGAGTGTGGTTGAAATTCGCAGTGAAACTCCATTAGAGAAGAAAGATTTTCTCTTTGCCAGTGAGAACCAATTACAGATACCTCTGGGTTAGGGATGTCACACTGTGTCAACTTTCCACTCTCAGTGCTGTGACCCTATCTGGCTTGAACCTATACTCATCTTGAACATGCTGCCACAGCCTCTATGATTCTATGTCTGCACCATTCTTGTTACATCTGGAAGGCACCGATTCCTTAGAGCCAACCACCACCTCTGGCATTTAACATCTGTCTGTCTCCTTTTCTACATGTGTCCTTGAGCCTTGAGGGGAGGGTTGGATGAAGACATTCCATGTAGAACTGAGTGCTCCAAAGTCTTTCACTCTGCACATTGTCCAGTTGTCTCTCTGTTAGTTCTCATCTACTGCAAGAAGCTTCCCTGATGAGGGCTGAGTGAGGCACAGATTTATGAGAATAGCAATGTGTCATTAGGAGTCACTTTATTGCTACGGTCCTGCAGCAAGATAAGAACCTTAGATTTTCCTCTAGGCCCATGAACTATTTTCTGTCAGGTTTTTGGTCACTTAAGCCGTGTCAGGTATGGATTCTATCTGGTGAAATTGGCCATTAAATCCAATCAAAAAGTGGTCAACTACTCCTATAATATTTGCGCAACAACTGTACCAGAATATCTTGTGAGCAGGTCATTGTTGTAGGTCACAGGGCTTGTAGCTGGGTGATATCAATGATTACTTTTCCTGCCAGCATGCAGAGTACCTTCCAGTACCATAAATGCTAGACACTAGAGCTAAGTTCTAGTTGTGCATTAGCTTGACCTCTTTCTCATGTTCAATGACATAAGTAAGAGTCGTCTTCTGCAATAGGGCCTTACCATCAGGTTGTAGAGAGTAACCAATAGCCTTTGTCTCAGATTCTATTAGAGCTTTGTGCATTTGGTATGAAAAAGGAGTATATATGGCAAATCAAGTTGTGAACATGAAAACACCCACTTACCACCAACAACCAAAGCCACAAACATTCTCAGTGTCATTGCTCAGCTTCTCCTCCTTCCTCACTCTGCACCAGTAGAACCCGTAGGCCCGAGTGTCCCATTCTAACCTCAGTTCTCCTATTATCTCTGTATATTTCCAACATTGCTTATTTTATAATACTAAAACACAACCTGTCTCCTTTTATTTTACCTTTTTATTTTTTACTCATTTTATTCTCTCAACAATAAATGCCATTCTCATATGTCTTTAGCCTGAGTTATTCAAAAGAGAAATTTAACTGTATCTAAATGTACAGCATTTCAGAGCCTCTTTTTGATTTCTTAATTAATTACATTGTGTTCTGAAACATTGTATGCTGATTCCATAAAATTTGTTGAGGCTTATTTGTTCTTCGACCAACACAACCTTGGTTTATAATTTTATATATTATTGATTAATAAATATTCCTTATGGGTTTGAAAAGCAGTTTATTCACTGACAGAAAAAAATATGTTGTTTAGTAGATTTTTGTTCATAATTGTGTTACTCTAATATTCCACATTCTTGCTGATTCACTTGTTGATAGCTGTTATTAAAACAGCATGAGAGCATGATGACACTGGATATTTCTGTTTACCTCTGAAATTTTGCTCATATTTTAATTTTCGTATTTTTCATCTTTGCTATTGCATTCTGAAGGGATCTATTATCCTAGTGGATTTGGGATTGTATTGATATACAACCCTCATGTTGAAGGTTCCCTACCTATGCTCTCTGGTATTATATAGCTAGAACTGTGTGAAATTGGTAGTTTTGTAGGTCAAAATTCACTATGCTCATTTAGTTTAATATGATAGCTTAATCTATTTTGTTTATTTTTTCCATTGTTTTCTCAGTGGTTCCATATTATCTTGTAAACAGTGCACAGCTTGTTCTTTTCAAAGCTTATACTCAGATGATCCATGCTGCTCTACAGCGTTTCCCAGCATATTTCTATCTATTTCTTCTCCCTTACTTTTACTTTCTCTTTGTCCCAAGTATTTTTGTTAAAAAATACTTTAGATAAAATAAATTTAACAGACCTTATTAGAACAGGAAATGACTCATGGATCAGGCAGAACTCAGAGTGAGGAGAGATTCAGAGAGAAACATCATGGAAGCGTAGGCTTGCAGAGATGGACACAGAGAGATGCCAAAAATAATCCAGTGATTACAGGGGAAAGCCCCTGGTTACAGATTTGGAGGCCATTGCTACCTTCCATTTGCTTATGGAGGGACATCAAACCTGATAATGGAAGGACTTCTGATATATTTCTTCTCATTTCCTGTCAGTTTGCTGCTCCTGTGCAGTTTAGTCATTTGTCACCGCATTGCTAGACCATGGATAAGGGTATATATTCACCATTATAGAATTCTGAATAGATAAATATTGGCCCATATTATTCAATTTCCATGCTCATTTGGCCTCTTTTTCCTCATTTAGTTGCTTGTTAACGTATATAACACTTTTATCAAGCTCTAAATTCATTAATTATGGTATTCAGTTTTAGAATTTCTAGAAGCTTAGTACTTTCTTAATCCTGTGGTTTAAGAGTCTTGTAATGTAAGCAGAGGCTGTTTGTTTGTTACTTGGATTTCCAGACCTAAATAATAACACAGAAACTATATTAATTACAACACTGGTTGGAAAATAGCTTAGGCATTTTTTAGCTAACTTTTCCATCTTAAATCAACCCATAATTCTTGTCTGTGTTAGCCACATGGCTTAGTACCTCTTATCAGTGAGGAATTTTTATCTTGCTTCCTATGCATCTGGGTAACAACTGCAGACTGAGAGTTTCATCTTCCCAGAATTCTCCTAGTCTCATTGTCCTGCCTCTACTTCCTGCCTAGCTACTGGCCAATCAGTGTTTTATTAAGCCAATAGAAGTGCCAAATCTTTACAGGGTACAGACCATTGTCCCACAGTATTGTAACAAAAAATTAAAGTACATTTCACAATTTAATGTTAATTTTACTTAATGTCACTACCCTGTTATGAAGTCCAATAGACTAAATATTTTTGCTGATTTCTAGCTTCATTAATTTACCCCTTCCCCCAAGACTATCTTAGAAATAGTCCACATTGGTTTATCTTGAATCATAACCCCAGACAACATCAACATGCTCTGTAAAAGACATGGATACTTATCCTAACAGCATTAAGAGTAGCCACAAGACTGTGGTATTAAAAAAATAGCTTGATGTTAATTTTAAAAGAAACAAATTGGCTTGCATACCATAAGATCTGCCAAATAGCCATATCTCAAAATTTAATTCCTAACAAAGATGGCAATCCTCATCAGCCTGCTTAGCAAGTGATGATAGAAAAAACTGTTCATAAATGAGAAAATCTATACCATTATTACATGCCAAAATGGAATGCAGAAATATTAAAGAAATAAATCAAGAAAACCCATAAAGACATAACATATTATGCCTTAGGGCTAGGGAAGAACTTTCAAATGATTTTCACAAAGAATCAGTTACTAGATTCAGTCACAGCAAAATTAGGAAATATTTTTAAGGTAAAATTAGCAGAAATATGTCAGAAATATTTTACATGTCTAAAACCACAAGGAAACTATCACTCCGACTAGTCATAAACTTTATTTACATGTAAAAGAAATCGTAGCTTTAAATATGGGAAAAGATATTTGGGTCAATTTGCAGCTAAATAAATCTCAATCTTTATAAAACTATGTAAACAGATGACTAAAGCATTAGTAATCAGAGGAATGCCATTTTCAAAAAAAGAAAAAAAGAGAATATCCTCTTAGAACTACCAGATCCTAAATAGAATGTTCAGAGAAAAAAACTCAGAAAACAAAATACTGTATATGCACAGTTTAGCATCTTACCCTGGTGCTTTACAACAGAATAAGCACTCAGTATGTGTGGGAGAACTGGGTGTAACACAGAAACACACAAAATACACAAATCACAAGTAAGATTCCCCATGTTGTCCTGGATTCCCACCTCCCTCACAGGAGTCTTATCTATGGGACATCTGGTGTGGAAGCCTACAATTGTACAAGCTCATTGTTTCCCTGAGTTCCTAAGGTCCTCAAAATCCTACTTAGCAGTGTAAGTCTGGGGTCTCGAGAGCAATGGTTTGCAACCTGTGGGTCAGGATGTCTTTGGGGATCAAATGACCCTTTCATGAGGGTCACATATCAGATAACCTACATATCAGATATTTATATTACAATTCATAACAGTAGCAAAGTTACACTTACAAAGTAGCATTGAAAATAATTTTATGGTTGGGGCTTACCACAACATGAAAAACTGTATTAAAGGGTCACAGCATTAAGGAAGGGTGAGAATTGTTACTCTAGAGGAAAACAAACAGTATGCATTGCTGGTTTACTAGATTGACTTACAACATAGAAGGATAGGTAATCCAAAAATGGTCATCTGCTTGCTACAAAGTCACAGTGTCTAGTAGCTTCTCAGTCTATGAAGCTAGAAGCTTCCATACAAAGGAGCCAATGATAGAGTCCTACTCTGGGGCTGAAGTCCTGCAAACTCCCAAGTCTGAGTCATTCTAAAAGGAGGAAGAAGCTAAGAACTATTGTCAGGAGTGATGGAGGCAGCAATAGACATGCTCCCTTGGGAAGACTGAAACTTGCTTGAATTGGTTGACTTAAAAAAATTAGCACACAGGTATAAGGTATAATAATTGCATTGTCAAAGTGTTTCAGTAGACTCTCCTTCCCTCTCATCTCTCCTACCCCTGCTACTCCTGATCCCCTGGAACTCCTCCCCTGGTTTTCTTTCTTCCTGTCCCCCAAGTCCTTTGTTCATCTCCCTTCTCTCTTTCTTTGTTGTAAGACAAGTGGTGGGCTTTGTAATGACACCCAGCTAACTTAATTCCCAAAATAACCACCTGGAAATTGTATTAATTAAACACTGCCTGGCCTATTAGTTTTAGCCTCTTATTGGTTACATTTTGATTTAACCCATTCACCAACCCTGCAACTGACAAAGGTCTGATCTCCAAAATATGTAAAGAACTCAAGAAACTAGACCGTAAAAGGCTAATCAACCCAATTATAAAATGGGGCAATGAGCTGAACAGAGTATTCTCAACAGAAGAAGTTCAAATGGCCAAAAGACACTTAAAGTCATACTCAACTTCCTTAGCGATCAGGGAAATGCAAATCAAGACAACTTTAAGAAACGCTAAAATCAAAAACACCAATGATAGCCTTTGCTGGAGAGGTTGTGGAGAAAGGGGTACACTCCTCCATTGCTGGTGGGAATGCAAACTTGTGTAACCACTTTGGAAAGCAGTATGACGGTTTCTCAGGAAATTTGGGATCAACCTACCCCTGGACCCAGCAATAACCCATTTTTAATAATCTGTATTGCCACTTGACTGTGGCGTACCAGGATGAGTCTAAACAGTAGCTGTCTTGGGCAGCAGAAGCATGGCATCTGCCACACTTTTCTTTTTTTAGCATTTTGTTTCGTCTACTCCACCCATTTTAGGGCTGTCCTATCAAAAGATCAAGGCAGTCTCTTTATTTAACCAATGAACGCACCATATAAACAGATAAACCTCCTTCACCATTTCCCCTTTTTCTGTTTACAAAAAAAAAAAAAAAAAAACAAAAACACAACAACAAAAAAAAAAAAAAAAAAAACAAAAACATCTCGGGCAAAGGAAGCATGGCATCTGCCGCACCGCCTCTTCCTCCCAGCATTCTGTTCCATCTATTCCACCCATCTAGGGTCTGCCCTATCAAAAGGCCAAGGCAGCTTCTTTATTTAACCAATGAAATCAACACAAATACAATAGGACCTCCTACACCATTTCTTCATCACTTATTTTTACCTTCTCTTTTTTCTTTTACGTTCTGTGATAGGCTGAATGAAAATGGCCCCTATGAGTTCACAGACAGTGGCACTGTTTGGAGGTGTGGACTTGATGGAATTGGTGTGATCTTGTTGGAGGCAGTGTAACAAGGCTCCGAGGTCTCAGATGTACAAGCTAGGCTCAGTATAGCTCTTTCCACCTGCTGCCTGCCGATACAGACGTAAAACTCTTGGCTCCTTCTCCAACACCCTGTCTGCCTGCATACCACCACGTTACAAGCCATGATAATAATGAACTAAACTTCTGAAATTGCAAACCAGCTCCAATTAAATCTTTTCCTAAAAATCAATAATGATACCTGATACCCTCTCTGGCATGTAAGCATACATATAGACAAGGTATTCAAAATCTTTTTTTCCCCTAAAGACATCCTTCAGAGACAACTGGAAGTTATTTCTACAATTTAAGATCATCATCACTTAGTTCTGCAGTTAATATTACATTTTTGTAGGAAAGGGAAGCATAAGTGACTTTAAAATATTACAAAGCACCCATTATGAAGGGGAAAGAAAGCGTGAAGACAGGTGAGAGACACTTAAAACTGTATCCTAAGTAAAGGCAAGGTAGCAGGAGGAGCATAATCACATCTACAACTAAGTCATCGGTGATGACATCCAGGGAGGGGTGTCCTTACCTAGAGCAGAGGGGCCCATGAGCAGTTACTTCACATGAGACAGTTTACTTCCCAACTCTTCATTTGAAGTTTCCTCAGACAATGGCATAATAAAGCAAGCCACTAACTGGCTAGAGAGAATACCATCAAAGGGACAAACTAAAAATGTTCCCAAAAAGAGCAGAAATGAAAGCACAAAATTTAAAAAAAAAGAATTACATTGAAACTAAAGGAGGGAAGGACCGAGAAGAGGAAGAAGAGAGAAGGAAAAAGAAGAAGAAAGATCTAAAAACAATTGCAATGAATAATAAATCAGTCTTGTTAATGGCATGCCCAAAGTGTTCCATTTTTATGTGAAAGCAAATAACTGTGAAGTATCACCAACATAAACACTGATTAAAAGAGATTAAATGTCTTGAGATGAAATGTCATAACATTACACAGTGTCAGTTTGCAGTGTTCTCAAAATGTTAATGACCTCCGTTTCAGCTGCTACTATCACGGGAGATCTCTGGGGAAGGAAGCCTCAGCTGCAGGCTCCCAGGAGGAGCTCAAAGCCCTGTCCCGTCCTCTCCCTGCTAACAGATAAAATATCATTGAAAATGAGTCAGTGACATTTGCCCATGATTCACAAGGGAGTACTTAAAAAAAAGGAGAAGAAGTTTTATTTTACCTGAAAGTAGTTGAGTTTGTCTTACCATTTCAATAATGTTTCAGACCTGATTCAGTCAGTCTGAAATGCTCTTTGGAATAATAGTCCTTTATCTTTAACAGTGACATTTTCTCCAGCAACAGTAACATCTGCAGAAGATTTAGGAAGTGACAGTTCATCATTTCACAGACTAATTCTGGAATAAAAGTGTGAGGCAGGGTGAATTCATAACTACTTTGCCAGGACACTTGCCAGGCATTTTCAAGAAGTGTAAGAGTATCTTCTGAGAGAACAGCCCCTTCCCTCATTTACCTCAATAAAAATCATTAGGAATTCCGAAAACTACAATTATTTTTGCTTCCAAGACAAAAGAGAAAGAAGAAAGAAAGAAAAAGAAAAATAGGCCAACACTTCTTGGCCACTTCTTTTAACTATACCACTGGCCTAGTTATTCTTGTCCACCGTTACATGTTTCTCATTATCTTCCAACCCTTGTGTGTATGAACCTTCGTGTGCATATCTGAGGCCTAGAGTGTACAGGCATTTAAGATTGATATTTACTCCAAAAATGCTTAGTGAGTTTTTACTTAAGTCTTCAGACCAATTCAGTCTTTTAAGAAGTCTCTGATATCTAGAGGTTGGAAGGCAGGAGCAACAGAAATAAAAACAAAATGGGGGCAGCAATGGTAAGTGTCACATGTTCAGTATAATAACGATGGTCAGGAGTAGTGCAAGAGGAGCTTTAGCTGGAGGTATCAGAGAATTTATACTGACAAAGGAAGATTACACAATGGGCCAAGGCACCTTCTGATTGGCTTAAAAGAGAGCTAAACAGCCAGTATATAGTCAGGAGAAGATAGGCAGGACTCCTGGGTAGAGATAGGAACTCTGGGAAGGAACAGAGAGATGGAGATCCATCAGCCAGACATGGAGGAAGTTGGTCATACCATACTGAGGAGAGGTAATGAGGCATGTGGTAGAATATAGATTAATATAAATGGGTTAATTTAACTTTAAAGAGCTAAGTAGGAACAAGCCTAAGCTGAAGTTAAACTTTCATAGTTAATAAAAAGTCTCTGTGCCATTGTTCTGGAGCTGGTGGTCCAAAGAAAGACTTGTTACAATCTACTAAGGTCTTTAGTCCAGACACACTTAGATATAAATTAACCAATCACGTTGCATTCTGTGTTGGGGATTCATAACCAGGGACCAGAGAAAATGTAAGTTGTAGTGAACATTTTTGGTTTGCTGGAAAAAGTGAAAATGTATTAAGTATACTCACAGAAGGGATAAGATAGACTTTTTCTCAAGAAAGAAAATGCCTGGCACCATAAGTGTATTTTCTACCCAGCAATTCAACCACTAATATACTGTCACTTTTCCTTGAAGAGCCAACCTTCACAGAATACCACCTCAGGCATTTTATGTAACTTACCCCGAGTGACTTTTAGATGCCGGTGTCTATAGGACATGCTCAGTGTTTTATAGAGCTCTTACAACATGTTTCCGCTTATAGCATTTTTATAACGTAAGACTCTGTGAAGACTCTTTCTGGGTGTAGGTTGCTCAAGGTTTTCTCTGTGAGGCTTCACCAAGTTCTACAGTAAATAACAATATTTAAACTTTTAAAAGCATACATGCTGTGTAAATGCAGAGAGGACAACTGAAGAGTAAGATATTAAAACCAAACTAAGGATGAAGAGTATGGAGGGTTTTGTTTCATTGGCCTTTTGGTTTTATGTGAATTGGCTTTTGATTTGCTACACGAATACATCTGCAGATAGAAATTCACTAGAAGAATTCACTTGCCTCCAACAGTCACTGTGTAAATCATAAAATGATGCTGGTTTTTATTTAGCATTATGGAATTCAAATATCTTCCCCCTCCAAATCATATCTTCCTAACCAGGATAACTCACTTAAAACCACAGAGATCTGGATAGCCTACTGGAGAAAAGCTTCTTTAGCATGTAGTCAATGAAGCCAACCCTCAGATATACATACATAGGGTTTAGTGAATATATGTGGATCTGCAACCTTCTTTTTAAAGTAGAGCATATCTAATATGAAATTTGGATAAAAAGTACATAGGTAGCAATTTAAGTTCTCCCTTTGACCCTACTATAAACCCAAAGGTTTGAATGCACAAAACTAGAAATTGCTAAGCAGATTGCCTCTTTTATTGGCTGTCAAATATCCTACTCTACAGTAGCCTGCTAAATGTCTGAAGAACACATTAATTCATTAGCATTACAAGTTTTTGTGTCTTACAGAAAATGCAACATTCCTGGAAGGAGAAATATTTTAAGCAACTATGGAATTATTCTGTCAATTCAACTTATGATTAAGTAGTTAGGCTGACAGCCAAGCCTTTTAAGATAGGGCACAGGTGGTAGAGGATAAATGAATTGAGATGGATATAATCAAGAAAATACTGCCTTACTTCCTGAAGTTTACAAGACCTGCCTAACAAGGTATCAGCAGTAAAGATCATTTTTAAATGGCCAATATTAGATCACATTCTCTGAAAGAGATTTTCTCTGAAGTCTTTCTGTCCTGATTTATTTTAAATATTCATTCTTTTATTCCTAAATGTATTAATCTCTTATATATCCAATGTAACAGGTTTTTTGATGAAGGTACTATTTCATACTCTTATTCTAGGTGAGGAAACTGAGGCACAGAAGTGATAAAATCAGAAGAAAAGAGAGCCAAAATTCAAATCTCTCCACTGTTGCTCTACCACTGAGATAGCGTTACACAGTTTTCTGTATTTCTGAAGAGTAGACAGTTGCTTCTCGGACTCTTTCTAAAGCAGTGGTGTTCAAACTTCCTAACACCAAGACACTTTAATACAATTCATGATGTTGTGGTGACCCCCCAACCATAAACAGAAGTCTTGACTTTATAACTGGTTCTGTGCCTTCAGTAGAGATGACCAACCCCAGTCATTGCACCATCTACACTGACTGATTCTCAGATGTGTGATCCAGAGCGCTGCACCTTGGGCATCCTAAAATGAGGGCTCTCTTTGGGAATAACTACATAACCACATGGAGGTAATCCAGAAGACATCGTGTGTAATTATTTCTTTTTATTTATTTATTTATTTATTTATTTATTTATTTATGATTTCTGCCTCCTCCCCGCCACCGCCTCCCATTTCCCTCCCCCTCCACCAATCAAGTCCCCCTCCCTTGTCAGCTCGAAGAGCAATCAG
>NW_026068007.1:2100391-2106401 GCF_014885135.2 Alexandromys fortis
GGACCTTGAGATTTCAGTCCAGTGCTCCAATGTGGGTCTCTGTCTCTGTCTCCTTTCATCGCCTGATGAAGGTTAATATTCAGGAGGATGCCTATATGTTTTTCTTTGGGTTAACCTTCTTATTTAGCTTCTCTAGGATCACGAATTATAGGCTCAATGTCCTTTATTTATGGCTAGAAACCAAATATGAGTGAGTACATCCCATGTTTCTCTTTTTGGGTCTGGCTTACCTCACTCAGGATAGTGTTTTCTATTTCCGTCCATTTGCATGCAAAATTCAAGAAGTCATTGTTTTTTTACTGCTGAGTAGTACTCTAATATGTATATATTCCATACTTTCTTCATCCATTCTTCCATTGAAGGGCATCTAGGTTGTTTCCAGGAACAACCACTGGTTATTAATATACTTAATATTAATGGTCTCAATTCACCTATAAAAAGGCACAGGCTAAGAGATTGGATATGAAAACAGGATCCAACATTCTGCTGTTTGCAAGAAACACATTTTAACCACAAAGACAGGCATATACTCAGAGTAAAGGGTTGGGAAAAGGTTTTTCAAGCAAATGGTCCTAAGAAAAAAAGCAGGTGTGGCCATACTAATTTCTAACAAAACTGACTTCAAACTAAAATCAATCAGAAGAGATCGAGATGGACACTTTATACTCATAAAAGGAACAATTCATCAGGATGAAGTCTCAATTCTGAATATCTACACCCCTAATATAATTATTTCTTTAGATAAAGGAAACTATAAAGACCAGAGAGACGAGCTGATTTACCTATGATCACAAATCCTTAATGAAGCCAGCAGATTTGAATCTCAGCACAATGTCACTGCAGTAAGTTAATTAGTGGGTTTGTTTCTGGTTGTGAATTAGAGCATCTAGGGACTAAACATCAAGGGTGATTATGAGCTTCCACATCTGGCCATTCTGGGATAACTGGGCACAAATTTATATATAAGCAAAAATGATCATGATGTGAAAATACATATAAATTAGACAACAAACAGCATATTACATGAAGTAACCCCTCCCCAACCTGTCCCAGTTAACAACTTTAAGGTCTAAATTATCTGCTAAGTTTTGTAGAAACAACAATAGAGTTAAGGGAGATCAGAGATGGTGACTTATTAAAAGGCTAGAAACTACAAAGAGAGCTCCTGATACACAGACCAGATCCATCAAGCCTTCGGCTGAACACTCACGACACATGCATAAAAAGTTACTAGAAACCATCCAAGAATGCAGAAGAGAAGCACTAAGTGCACCTCACAGAGTACTGGCAATACCAAGCCCCAACTGCTACAGGGGTGATAACACAAGAACATCAGGGCACCCTTCAGATGGAGGTTGGTTCACTGATAGGGACAAACTAACCAAGTAAGGGCTGCTCAGGACCTACTTTGACTGATAGTAAAGGAACACTCAAGGTGATCCAATTCCAGGAAGAACTATGTATCTCACCAGAGTACCATGCATGAGAATAACCAGTATCCAACTATGTGATAGTCACAGCCTTGGGAATGGGATAAAACAGCCAGTGGTAAGAGAAACAGAAATCACACCCATGACCATTCTACTTCTCTGTATCTATAAGGTGCTAAGAAGTAAAATAGACCACATAAGATCATTACAATGGCTATGAAAATTGCAGTCCCTTTGTCCAATGGCAACAGAAACTATACACGTTAGGAAAGACATGGAAACTACTTTTGAACCCTAAAAGCTATTGGAGATGTAGTTAAATGGTAGTGCTAAGTAAGGCACTTGCTTAGCATCCAAATACCACGAAACAAAGAGAAATGGAAGCAACGAATAACATCAGAAAAACATATTTGAAAATAATGGTCAAGATTTTCTAAAGTCATTGAAAAATTGAACGCATGAGGTTAAAAATGGTTAATTAATGACAAGAAACACCACAAAAGAAAAAACAGGAAAAATTACAGGAATGTGTCCTATATATCTAATTTTAAAATACACTGAAAATATTAGTAGTAATCAGAGGATTAAAATATATATTATATTCAGAGAAAGAGAAGATACCGGCAACTTCACTTCAGCGACAATGAAACAAACTTCACAAATGACGTACTTACTGAAATGAATAACAACGACAACTTAAAATATTTTTACTTAGAAAACTGTTTCAATAGTAATAATGAAATGGGGACTTTTAAAAAAAAAAAGCTTAGAGACTTCATTATAAGTCTCTAAACAACATTATAAGAAATATCAAATAAAGTTCTTCAAGCAAAAGAAAATAATGCCATATGGGAATTTATGAATAGAAATAATTTCCAGAAGTAGTAAAAAAATAAGATTAGAAAAATGTTTCTCATTTTATTAATGTTTTATGAGTAACTGAAGTTTTAAAGCAAAACTAATTATTTTATGGTCTTATTATCCATGTTTAAGCAATATATGTAACAGTAGCAAGAAGAACTATAAAAGTCAAATGGAAATTGTGAAAATTAACTTTATCAACTTGACTCAGTCTAGAATCACCTGGGGACAGAACCCCAATGAGGGATTGTGGACACTGGGCTGGCATTTGAGCATGGCTGTGGAGGATTGTCATAAACATAGTGTGGGAGGACATAGTCTATTGTGGGTGGCACCATTCCCTAGACAAAGGGTCCATACCATTTATAAATGGAGAAATCAAGTTGACCACAAGCAAGCAAACAAACAACATATGCTCATTTGTTTCTGGCTGCTCTTAACCGTGGGTGTGATGGGACCAGCCCAAATTCCTGACTTGACTTCCTGCTTGATTAACTGTCACCTGAATTTGCAGACAGAATAAATCCTTTCTTTCCTAAGATGCTTTTATCAGAGTGTTCTATTGCAGCAACAGAAATGAAAAAAGTACAGTGTTTTCACTTACATTTCTTTATAGCCTATAAAATGCTATATGACTTCTTTAAAGTAGATGATAATAGCTCATATTCTAAACTATTTATTAAAAACACCAGCAACTATTTAAAACTACATAGCTGATAAGTCAACAATGAAGTAAAGAGATGAATCAATTTTAAAATTCTCAATAAATCTACAAGAAGACAGAAAATGAGAAGGCAATTAGCAAAAATAAGCGCATAAAATAGAATGTATAGTAGATCTGACTAAAATATTACCAATAATTGTATGTACTCTAAATGATTTAAATGTTCTAATTTAAAGTCAGGAAATTGTTTAATAAAATGTCAAATCCCAGTCATGTAACTCCATTAAAGTAAAATTTTATTTTAAATATGAAATGCAGTGAAACAATAGAATACCATGAAAATTATAGAGGGATTTTATTAAGACAAACAGGTGTCCTATCATAAAATGTGAGATTTTTTGACTCATTAAAATGACACATATATATGTGCACCTATATAGAACAGAAAGAAATTGAAAATTCACAATTACAATTTTATATTCCATTATTTTTACATCAATATTTGATAGGGAAAAAGCACTAAACTGGTATCATTCTTGACACAAGCAATAACACTAAACCATATAACACAGACTAAGTTAGTAGAGCAAATAACAAACTATACATTAATTTCAAATGCAGGTGGAATATTTACCAAAGTATCAAGAAAATCAGTATCGCTTTTATGCATGGAAACTGAAATTTTACATATTAAAGATTGAATCCAATAATATAGAAAAGAATGCTGGTTACAGTATCGTAAATTAATGCATTCCCGAACTGCAAGGTTAGTTCAACATTCACACACTAAGCAATGTAATTTACTATGAAAAAATATTTTTAAATTTATATATAAAATATGTGGTGAAATTTGAAGCATGTAATAATGAAACTGAAAATGTATAATGACTGTGTGACTGTGTGTATGTGTGTGTGCATGTATATATGTGTGCCTATGTGTATATGTATATATGTGTATCTGTGTGTGTGTGCGCACGCGTACGTGTCTCATATATGTGTGCATACCACTCTGTGCATGTGGGGATCAGGGAACAGTTTCTCAGGAGTTTGCTCTTGCCCACCTTGTTTTGAGGCTGGCTTTCCCTTGCTTATTCTACTGTGCTGTACATTCCGGGCTAGATTTCCCACATTAATTTCAATACTTACTTCATCAACCAAAGTCACATAGCATGGCATGAAAATAGGTCTTCCAAAAAATAAAAATGAACTACGAGTTAGAAATAGCCATACATACGGTCTTACTTAGGGTTTCTATTGCAGCAAGGAAACACCATGACCAAACAGGGTTTATGAGGCTTGCACTTCAGCATTGCAGCTCATCACTGATGGAAGTCAGGACAGGAACTCAAACAAGACAGAATCCTGGAAGCAGGGGTTGAGGCAGAAGCCATGGAGGGGTACTGTTTACTAACTTTGCTCAGCCTGCTTTCTTATAGAAGCCGGGACCACCAACCCAGGGTTGGACATCATCCACCATGGGCTGGGCCTTCCCTCATTAGTCACTAATTGAGAAAATGCTTTACAGCTGATCTCATTGAGGCATTTCCTCAGTAGAGGCTCCTTCCTCTGATGACTCTAGCTTGTATCAAGCTACACACAAAACCAAACAGTACACATACATACATACATACATACATACATACATACAAACATACATACACATGGAGGATTTTCAACAATGACGAAGAGAGAACTCAACTGAGGAAGAAGAATGATGCAAAGACATCATTGTTGGGAAACAATCTTTCCAAAAATATTTTTTAATAACTGCAAACAGGGTAAAGAACAACTTGACCTTGACTTGTATTTTATACCATATATAAGATATAATTAAAATGGTTATTATAAATTTAACAATAACTCCAATAAAACTTCTAGAAGAAAAGAGGAAAACCTCATGACTTTAAGTCAGGTCTTATTTTATAATAAGCACAAAACTGATAAATTGGCCCCCATAAAATGAAAGCATTTTTATTTTTAAAAAATGATTTTAATAAAATCAAAAGACAATCTGTACATTAGGAAGAAAAATGGAACATATATCTATTAAATTATTTTCATCTAAAATAAAATACATGAAGAACCAGGTACAATTTAATAACAAAGAAACAAGCTCTTATTTAAAATAAAATGATTTTAATAGAAACTCAGCAAAAATATCCATATAAAAAATAAACACGAGTAAGGTAAGCATTAAGAAAATGCAAATTAAAATCACAAGTTATTATTAAAGCCCCCACTAACGTGGCTAAAACCTAAAAAACTGAAATTTCTGAGTGTTTACAGACTCGAAGGCGACTGCATGCTCAGTCACTGAACACAGGAGAGAGCTTTTCACAACACTCTGGAGAGTAGTTTGGACACATTGTACAAAGACAAACATAGGTTCGCTTTATGACTCTGCTATTCCCGTTCATAGTGTATTTATCCAAGAGAAAAGCAAACATATGTTCACAAAGGTCTATATGCAGAGAGTTGTTTCTAAAGCCTTCTTCCTAAAGTCTCAAACAGAACGAATGTGAGCATTGGTCATCTGATGCACAGATAAGTCACACGTGAGTGGTTCTGCTGCAGAAGTCTATTCATCGATGGAAAGGAACAATGGAGAGCTACCCAAAATAATCTAGAAAATTCTCAGAAAAACATAGGTAGGAAGAGTCAAACCCAAAGACTATGTATTCGATGAGTGAATTTTGTATTAATTTGAGAAAAATTAAACCTATAATGACTGAAATCCATTCAGTGGTTGCTTTGTATCATGCAGCGGAAGAAGAGAATTGTCTGCCAAAAAAGAATCAGAAATTTGGGCATTACCTCCTGTTGAATTAGGAGCGGCAGGGCTGCGTCCCCGGCACCCAGCCGCCCGCATGGCTAGTTTATACCCAGAAATAATTACACGGAAACTGTATTCTTTCAAACACTGCCTGGCCCGGCTAGGTCCAGTTTCTTATTGGTTAGCTCTTACATATTGTTCTAACCCATTTCTAATATTCTGTGTAGCCCACGAGCTGGCTTACCAGGGAGGATCTTAACCTGCGTCTGTCTGGAGCGGGAG
>NW_026068007.1:2108605-2144231 GCF_014885135.2 Alexandromys fortis
TAATAAAGAAACTGCCTTGGCCCATTTTATTGGATAGAAAATTAGGTAGGCGGAGTAGACAGAGGAGAATGCTGGGAAAAAGAAGCTGTGTGAGGAGTCGCCATGGTTCTCCCGTTCCAGACAGACGCAGGTTAAGATCCTCCCTGGTAAGCCAGCTCGTGGGCTACACAGAATATTAGAAATGGGTTAGAACAATATGTAAGAGCTAGCCATAAGGAACTGGAACTATCCGGGCCAGGCAGTGTTTGAAAGAATACAGTTTCCGTGTAATTATTTCTAGGCATAAGCTAGCCATGCGGGCGGCCGGGTGCCGGGGACGCAGCCCCGCCGCTCCTATTTCAACAACCTCCTCTATGAACTACTGGAGTATGTGAAGGGGTCAGATGTGCAGATCCAGAGCCACATACAGGATCTCCATGACACAGGACAGCATCAGGATATCCAGGAGGAGTCACAGTGGGGGCTCAGTATTGATAGGGTAGCAGAAGTCAGGGGCCTCGAGAAGAACCAACAATGCATTGCAAAAAACACAAGTAAAGGTGAATGGACTAAGGAGTGTTCCTTGCGACTCATTGAGTCTCACTATAGCTTCAAGGTCAAGATTTTTTTTTTTTGGTTTTTCGGCTTTTTTGTATTTTTAAATTTTGTTTTGTTTCGGGGGTGTGTTGTAAGGGCAGAGGGTGGAGGCAAGGGGACAGGGAGATGAGTGGGATCAGGATGTATGATTAGAAATTCACAAATAAATCAGTAAAAAGTATAGGAGGAAACTGCATGTTGGTTCCCAGCTGCTCAGCCCCAAAACAATCCCACAGAAACTGTATTATTTAAATCACTGCTTGACCCATTAGCTCTAGCTTCTTATTGGTTAACTCTTACATATTAATTTAACCCATCTCCATTAATATGTGTATCACCAAGAGGTCGCAGCCTACCAGCAAAGTTTCAGCATATCTGTCTCCAGCCGCAGCTCCATGGCTTCTCTCTGACTCTGCCTTTCTTTTCTCCCAGCTTTTTTTTTTTTTTTTTTTTTTTGGCCTAGTTCCGTTCTTCTCTGCCATAGGCTCAAAGCAGTTTCTTTATTCATTAAAGAATAAAAGAAACACATAGACAGAAGGAGCTACCAGACCCAAAAAGTTTTTTTTTTTAATGTTACCTATACACGGCTGCAGAGATGTGTCTAGGGTTGAAAGTACTTGTCACTCTTGTAGAGGACCCAGGTTTAATTCCCAGCACTTACATTAAGCAGCCTGTAACTCCACCTCCAATGATTCTCCCACTGACTTCTGGTCTCTCTAGGCTCCAGCACACACGTGGGCACATTCACATACCAACACACACACATATGTAAATAGATCTCAAAACATGAGTAGAGATTAAATCCACTTTATTTCACTTTTACCTTGGACAAGATAAAGTTAACAGATCAGTAAACTGTTGATTGAAAAGAGACAGAAAGAAAATAACATCTGTAAAGAAAAATCCTATTTGCTCTATGGTGCTATTTATTTCAAAATCGGTATTGTGAAAGGAGTGGGAGAAAGCCTTGACTTCACAGAAATCTGCTAAAAGACATGGAAAAGGATACAGGAATGGCAGGAAAACAGATTCAAATGGTGGCAAACTATAAGCCAGCAAACTAGCTGCATCACCATGCCTCACCAATCATAAAATCTAATATCAACTCTTTTGGTTACTATCATTACCAAAAATTTCTATTTTAAAGGGAACTTTTCCCTTTCTGTATAAATGCAGAGCATATTCATTCCTGTATAATTTTAAATTGATTTTAGAGCTACAGAAAATGGGGTCATTTATCAAAGCGCTTTTAGCAGGTGTCCTCAAAGAAGGATATGAAAGAAATCCTTTTTGTGTTATGTCTTTCAGTCCTTCTACCTGGCTGACTTCTCATAGAGGGAGCAAGCTCAGCAAAGTGGGTCTCCATCTATAAGATTATGACAGCATCTTCATAGAAGTTGGGCGAGACCAATGCATTAATAAGCATCTACGCAGTTAGAAACTTGGCAGTAAACCACTGCTTCCTGTCCTTGTGCAGCTAGGCACTCAAGGTTCCTCAGCAAGGTCTTCATGTGGCCACAGCTTAATTTCTCCCTGTGCCTAACTTCAGCCTTTGTTTTGTCCCCCTGGCAAACAAAGTGTTCCCTGCACTTCCAACTCAGCAAAGAAAGGCTCTTGGCAGAACAAAAGGCAAGAACTCTGCTTCCTACTTGCCATGGGTGTTCCCTCTTGAAAGGGAATGATATCCAAATGATTTACAGAAACAATAACAACTCTTCATATGTACACAGAGTTACTGATTCTTGATGCACATAAAAGCAGTATTTTTTAATTGCATGCCCAAGAGCCTGTTCTAAGCCAGGATGCTAACAATCATATGCAAAGAGATAGGGTATCTTCATTTGCTTTCTATTGCTGTACTAAACATCATGACCAAGAACAGCATGGGGAAGAAAAAGATTATTTCATCTTACTGGTCATCATCTATATGAAGAGAAGTGAGAACAGGATCTCAACACAGGACCCTGGAGTCAGAAATTAAATCAAGGGCCTGGAGACATGGCTCGGCAGTTAAGAGCACTAGCTGGTTTTCCAGAGGACCTGCGTTCAATTCCCAGCAACCGCTTGGTGGTTCACAACCATCTGTAAAGAGATCTGGCACCCTCTTCTGGCCGGCAGGCATGCATGCAGAAAGAACACTGTATACATAATAAATGAAACTTTTTTAAAAAAGAAAAATTAAAGCAGAGATCATGGAGGAATGTTGCACACTGGCTTTTTACTCCAATTCACTGATTGTCCTCAGTCTACTTCCTTACAGCACAGGCCCACCTGCCATATGGTTATACCACCCAGAATTGGCTGGGTTCTCCTAATCAATCATTAGTCAAGAAAATGCCCCATAAATGCACCTACATCTTATAATTTCCTTTTATCAATTGGTTTTTTTTAACAGAATACTTGTTTAACTATGTAAAGATGTGTTGCATTTGTTTAATCATGTAAAGATGTATTGCTGTTTTACCTTGCCTGCCTAAGGCACCTGATTGGTCTAATAAAAAGCTGAATGGCCAATAGCAAGGGAGGAGTTATAGGTGGGACTTCTGCACAGGGAATATGAGTAGGAGGAGGAATTTAGGCTCAGGAAAGAAAGAAAAATAGACCCAGCCAGACACAGAGGAAGCAGGAAAGTAAGACATACAGAATGAAATGTTAAAAAAAAAGAGGCAAAATGTAGATGAGCAGAAATTGTTTACATTAAGTTAAAAGAGCTACTGGGACAAGCCTAAGCTAAGGTTGAACATTCATAATTAATAATAAGACTCTGTGTCTTTATTTGGGAGCTTGTTGATGACCCAAAGAAAACTCTAACTACAGAGATTTTCTCTTTCCAGATGGTGGTAGCTCATGAATCTAAACTAGGTTGACATGAAACTCAGCAGTGCACACAAAGTCAGACCTTATCTATAATAATAGCAGTTACTCTCTTAGTGAGGGCTTGTTCACGGCCAGGAATGAGCACTGCATCACCTAAGCATTGAACTACTTAGCAAGGTAGGAATTATTATTATTCCTAGCTTATAGATAAACTGATTATGGCTGGAAGAAGTTATGAAAATCCAAATATTAGTCAAGAACTAAACCAGAGACTTTATAAACGATTTCCTCCTCAGTACCACTCTGCATACCTTAAAGGCTAATATGGAACTTCCCAAAAGGACAGTGGAAACAAGTTGAACTTAGAGTAGGGTTTAAGTAGGGAGCTTAATTGTAACATTTTATCATGAGTCTGGTAGGCCAACCTTGGCACTAATTATCAATAACCTAAAGCAGCAGCCCTGGGTGACATCAGGGGAACTTCTCCCTCTCAGTCTGCCTCATTCCCCAAAGTCTCATTCAACAAACAGCTTCCATTTTCTGCCATACTGCCCATCATCTTCAAATCACAGTGACATTATACATAAGCACATCCTTTATGCTCAGTTTTCTTTTGAAAATTGATTGGAGGTAAGTAGGTGGGTTAGGCAGCAAAGAGAAATAACTAAAGAATAAAGGTTGTATGTGGGTGGATAGGGGTCAATGGAAAAAAAGAAAACAACTATATTTGTACTTTCTTGGGAAGAATGACTAAGTAAACTAAATGTGGTCATTTGATGCAGTCAGTCATTGTGTGCTTTGTAAAAAGGGCAGGGTGATTTGCTTCTCACCCACTCAAAGCCATTTTAAAGCAATCCAAGAGTTTGCTTTCCCCAGAGTGAAATGAAATGATATAGAGCTATTATCTACACGGAGGATCTGGGGAGGGTTATAGCATGCTTCTTCTTTATTATTATTATTATTATTATTATTTTAAAGTAAAGGGATGGTGGACTCTAGAAGAAATCCAGTATTCACCCTTGTTTGACTCCTTGAAGATACAGCATTAGGAGAACTTCAAGGAAGAGACAGGAACGAAAATAAAAAGCTGGTTCAGCTTTTAACACAATACCAACTTTTTTTTTTCTTGTGACCTCTGGGCACTGGAGATTCAGAACTTAAGCATGGTCAACAGAGAAGTAACCTTCAGTGTTTCTTAGCAATGAGCCATCTGTAGTGAGAAAATCATTTCCTCTTTCCTATACAATGCCAACATTTAGATACTCGTGTATGTAGTCAACATAAAGATGCACAGGTGTGTCAGGTGTGGGGGCGGAGCAAAATGGAGGCTGATATCCATTTGCTTGATAACAATTTTGTGTTTCTCATCATATGTAAAGGCTTTAAAAGAGTCTAAACTCATTTTAAGGAAAGTAAAGCAATGCTAAAAGAGTACACGCTTGTTTCCTAAGGCAATTGGAAGAAAGTACCACAAAGCAAGGGACTTAGAACAGCAGGAAACTACAATGTCCCAGCTCAGAGAAAGAAGCTCAGAATCAACTGTTGACAGAGCCATGACTGATGTTGCAGGGTGTCAGGAGCATTTCCTGGCCTTCTTCAGGCTCTGGGCAAAGGTGTCATGTTGGTTAGTTTTTATGTTAACTTGACATAAACTAGAGTCATTTGGGAAGATGGACTCAATTAAGAAAATACCTTTGTAAGAAAGGCCTAATAGGCATCTATTAGGCATTTTTCTTGATCGGAGATTGGTGTAAGAGGGCCCAGGTGGCTGTGAGTGGCACCAGCAGTTGCCATGTGGTCCTGAATTGTATAAGGAAGCGGGCTGAGCAAGCCATGAATGAGCAAATCAGTAAGCAGCACTCATCTGTAGCATTTGCCTTGAGTTTCTACCTTAACTTCCCTCCATGACGGACTATAAACTGTGACTTGAAATAAACCCCTTTGGTCATGGAGTTTTATCACAGAGATAGAAACCCTAAACAGGTACAAATTTTGGCAGTTCATGTGGGCAAATCATCTCAGTTCACCCACTGTTTTTGTTAGCATGTGACTTTTTCATACCTCTGTGTTGGCATGTTATTTTCTTCTCCTTATAAAAATACTAGAGAGATTAGATTAGAGTCATCCTGATGCCTGCATTTTAGTTTTATTATCCCTATAAGTCATTATCTTCAAATAAGGTCATATTCACAGATGCTAGAATATAAGAACTTCAACATACCTTCTGGAGGGAGGGAAACACAAGTGAGAACCCAACATCTCATGCTCATAGCCCTGCTTTCTCAGAAGTCAATCATTAACTGAAAATGATTCTGTGGTTGTGCTTCACAGGTTATTACAAATTTATTCTCACCTGTAGTTTATTTCCCAGTGTGTGTGTGTGTGTGTGTGTGTGTTCACGTGGGAATGCTGGGCCACTTTCTATACCAGCCTTTAAGATACTTACTCACTGAATCTGTACAAGGATGCTCCTGTCTTCATCTTCCCAATGCCAAGATTCCAGATGGATGCTAATGCATCCAGCTATCTGCATGGTCCTGGAGATCTGAACTCAAGTCCTCATGCTCATCTAGCAAGCACTTCACCTACTGAGCAATCTCTATTCCCCCATTTTCTACTCCTTGCTTAGTAACAATCAGTCATCAATCATTATTAAAATTACTAAACTTAAAGATAAAAATTTGATTGCTGGAACAAAAAGACAACTATGACAACTGTGTCACATGAAACAGGAATGACCACAACTAAACCTCCTTTGCTTTCCTCAGTTCCTCTTCCAAATTTCAACGGCATTCTGTTTCCTTCCTCCCATCCTGACTCTTGCTTTCTTTCGCTCACAAAAAATATTCTTGTAAATCAGATGGGGATTCATTGAAGTATTTCTCATAACTCCAAGATAACATACTGAGAATGAATGAGATTAAAATGTAATTAATGGAACCAGTCACCTGTGCAATAACAAAATTATCCCCCCCCCCAGGAATGTCAGTCTCACTGCTCTCAGGGACCTCTTGAGCATTATGCCTGCCCAGGAATGTGATTAATAAACTGAATAAAAAAAGACATGGGATCTTGGTGTGGGAAGTCCTTCTGTATTGGTTAATGAATAAAGGCATTGTCCTGGGCCTGTGCATGACAGAGTAGATATAGGCAGGGAAAACTAAACCAAATGCTGGAAGAAAGAAGATAGAGTCAGGGAGAAGCCTGGAGCCACTAGAGGAGAAAGACACAAGCCGCTAGCTGGAACCTTGCTGGTAGGCCATGAGCCTCCTGGTAAAATATAATAGAAATGGGTTAATTAAGGTGTAACAGCTAGCCAATAAGAAGCTAAAACTAATAGGACAATCAGTGATTTAATTAATACAGTTTCTGTATGGTCATTTCAGGGTTGAACATCTGGAAACAAGCAAGCAGCCTCCTACAACAGGATCTAAAGGCAGACATTGCTTTAAGTGCTGGATAAATTCATTCTTTCCTAATTTTGTTCAAATTCTCTAACTTTTCTAGGCTTTGGTTTCCTCATCTGTGAAGTATGTTAGTAGCACTTACTTGATATTAATTTAAGTAGCACTTCATTTTATAAAATTAAATAAGAGAGTTTATCCATAGCCTGCTATTGTAACATGGAGGGTCCTGCTAGTTTGTTGGGGTTTCTGTCCCGCCCAGTACCCCACAGCCGGCAAGCCCCAAAGAAAATCACACAGATATCTCCATAAGTTATAAAACTGATTGGCCCATTAGCTCAGGCTACATATTAGCTCTTGTAGCTTATATGAACCCATTATTTTGATCTATTTTTCCAATATGGCTCGGTACCTTTTTCAGCTGGCAGGACACTTCCTGCTTCCTCGGTGGTTGCCCAGGACTGGGAGGAATCAACTTCCTCCTTCCCAGAATTCTCCTGTTCTCATTGCATCCCCTCTACTTCCTATCTGGTTTTCCTGCCTATACTTTCTACCTGGCCAATCGACATTTATTTAAAACATGATTGACAGATTACAGACAATTCTCCCGCACCATGCTATCACAATTTACAACAGGTGATGGTGGCAGGAATTCTCAGTGGGAGAAAGAGTGATGGTGATCATAACTGCTCTATGCTTATGCTGCATCAGTCATTGCTCTGGCCAAATAAGTGACATCAGCTCAAAGGAATAAGTGAGTTCATTTTGGTTGATGGTTTCCAAGGTTTCCGTTCATGGTAGAGCATGCTATTTATATCACGGTACCCAGGAAGGAAAAAGGAAATAAAGGAAGGGACTGGAATCACACACCCAACTGTGACTCACTTCATTTAACAAGGTCCTGCTTCCAATGTTTCCACACATACACACATACACTCAAATATTATCATCACCACCTTCAACACATGAGCTGTTGGGAAACATTTAAGATGCAAACCATGACAGTGTTGTCAGTCTCAATATATGTATCAGAGTAACCAGCACAGTACAAGGAATGATGTCAAAGGGCATTTATGACTCATTGCACTGCAGCTGTTTCCTGGACAATGTGTCTAAATGAGCCACTCTTGATGGGATCAGCCCACATACTTCTTTGGACTACCATGTTCCCCAAACCATAAAATCAGCCAAGTCCAGTTTATTTTAACCCAAGGTTCATCAGCCCATGTGTTCTTTATTTGTAATTGGACTTTTGAATGCCTTTCTTAAAGTCCAGAATAGAATACCTTCTTAAATGTGTGCTTAGTATTATAAAAACTTTGCCAGTCTGGTATATACAGAAATCTTGTGAGTTGAATGGATTATCCTTGAGGAGTTAGTTATGTATAAGAACATCAACAGAAAGTGCTGCCTCTTTAGATTTGATAAACTCATTATGGCAAACCCTGAGCTAAATCAACAGGTGCCTGTATATCCAGGAAACTTGACTGTATGCCAAATCTCTGTCCTTATCTTTAAAATATGATATAAGTCTCAGTTAGATTGTGATATGATGCTTTCCTGCCAATCCATGATACTCTTCCTGCATCTTCTTGTGTCAAATTGGTGTCTTGCCCTTATGTAGTCATTATTTTTCTGTACAAATATGTGTGAGGACCCCCAATTCTAGACAATGCTTTGTTATTTTTTACTTACACTAATATTCATTAATCACCATTTCCAAGGGAAATCGTCTTTAAAGAATGATTATAAGTTGAATATAGCAAATGAAACACTACTAAAAATAACTACCTCTTGCCTCAAACATGAATCATAGGCAAAAATTAAACCTACAACCACCCACCCCAAAGTGAAATTCCTAAGTGTCATTAAAAACAGAATAGCCCACGGAGGTAAGCAAACTATGAAACAAAATGACTCCTGAAATCTGAAACTATCAGCTATTGGTTTGAGGTACTAACCAAATCAAAAGGCTGAAAGGATTGGGTGTTATATACCAGGAACAGGTAAAGAAGAATGCAGATGAGCATCAAACCTTAGAAGAACAAATTGGGTACCAAGTTAAGACCAGAGGTAATCCATTACTATAAGTGACAATTAAGGGGCTCCATTAAAGCAAAAAACTCCAAAGAAACATAGCTAGAAAATATTAGGCAAAGAATTGGTTGTTTTATTTTTAGATGTCAGAACTTGTAAAATAAATTAGTAAGCTGTGAAGAAACAGACTTAGTTATAAAATACAAAGAGTACATAAATAAAATACTGTAATTTAAAATGAAGATCATATATGAGTGAGATGGTGTACTTATGTAAGTTAAGTAGAATTAAACTGAAACATACAATTAAGAATGTCTCCCATGATATTACAAAGACCCTGACAGATGGAAGTAGGAATAGGAACTTAGACAAAAATTAAAATGTACCGTATTTGGGAAGAAGGAAGAGATATTAAGTTTAGTTATCATAGACAAATATAAATTTAAATTTCCTGTTAAAATACTGAAGTTGAGTTTCTAACATTGAAATTGATAGGTTATTATGAGGAATTATTAGTTTTTTTTAGTTGATAGTTTGAAAATAAGGAAATATTGGGGAAAAGAGAAGCTATAATAAATCTAGAAAAGTATGAAAATAACATGTCAAAATTATTTTTAAAATACTAGCAGTATAATTAAACATGGAGATGTCGAGCAGAGCTGGTGCCAGCAACCTTGTTACAGAAAGGCACTCTGTATACTATCAAAAGAGAAACATAACCACTATGGTATGGGAAGTCCTTCTGTGAATGTGTTGCTTTTATTGGTCAATGAATAAAGATACTGTCTTAGCCTGTGATACGGCAGAGTAGAGCTAGGAGGGGAAAACTAAACTGAATGCTGGGAGAAAGACGGTGGAATTGTGCCACTGGGGACAGATGATCCAGAACCTTGCTGGTAAGCCACAGTCACAAGGTGAAACACATATTAATAGAAATTGGTTAAATTAACATTAAAGTAAGATCAAAGATTAAATTAATTAAGATTAAAATTAAAGTAAGAGCTAGTCAATAAGAATCTAGAACTAATAGCTCAAGCAGTGATTTAATTAATAGTTTCTGTGTGGTTATTTTGAGTCTGGGAATTCAGAAACAAACAAGTGGACTTCTACAACACCACCAAGCCTGCCATGAAATCTTATCTACAATAGAGTACTATCTGAAAGATATGCTAGGGCAATAATAGCACAAAGCTTATGGGAGTAACTAACCAATAACTGATTTGACTGAAGAGCCATTCCTTAAGATGGGACCCATACCTGACACTGCTTGAGTAACCAATTACCAAAGACTATATATCGCAGGGACCTAGAGTAAATCCAAATAATACTAACCCAGGAAAAGAAAAAAGGATATAGTGATAAAATGACTAATAATGGCATTCGGCTATACTCATAGATTATTGCCTTGTTCAATCATCATCAGAGTCTCTTCCTCCTATAACAGACCCATAGACAGACATTATGCAGAGAGTAAGACACTTTGGAACATTCAAGTGTACATAGCATGTCTCCATCAAATCCCACCCCCCACCTTCCTCCCAGAGCTGAGGGAACTGATAAAAGAGGAGTTAGAAAGAATGTAAGAGCCAGAGGGACTGGAGTTCACCAGGAGAACAAGGCTCTGTAAATCAATCCATCAAAGCTCATTTGAACTCTCAGTAACTGAAGCAGCATGTACAGGGCCTGGACGGGTCAGCACTAAGACGTCTGTATTTATATTAAGGCTTTCAGTTTAGTGTTTCTATAGAGTGTGAGTGTCTGAGTTTTGTGCCTTCTCTTGGGCTCTCTTCTTTCTATCAGTTGGTCTTGTCCAACTTTGATGTGGTAATTCTGTATTATCTTATTGTGTTTTATTTTTTTGTATTTTAAAAATGAATGAATAAGTGAATGAATGAATGAATGAAAATCTAGCCACTAGGGTAATGGTAAACAACTGAATTGTCATTTACACCTCTGGGAGAAGGAAAAACTACCAGGACACATTAACTACTCCCAGGCCCGTTTCATCTTCAGGAGTAATTGACCAACATATAATGTCAACATATAATGGAGTCGGCATATAATGGACTCCACAGGGTATTTTTTTAAAACTTTTGTTTTGTTTTCTTTTCTTTTCGTGTGTGTGTGTGTGTGTGTGTGTGTGTGTGTGTGCGCGCGCGCTCTTAGTTTGTTACAGTTTGGTGGGGTTTTTTTCTCCTTTGGGGGTGTTTTTTGTTTTCTTGATTTTGGGGGATTTTGCTATTGTATTAGGACTTTGTTTTTGTTTTGTTTTGTTTTTGAGAAATAACTTAAAGTTGGGTAGGTAGGGATGGGAAAAAGATCTGGAAGGACTTGGGGGAACAGAAGAATATGATCACGATATATTTAAATTTAAAAATTGTTTTAAATAATTAAAAATACTAAGAAAAGAAAAATTAAGAAATTTTTTTTTATCTAGGCTATAAAGAATTTTTATACAGTGAAATACTGACCCTAAGAAGGTAATGACAGAATACTTTCTTGAGAACAATGTATGTACCTACTTGCCAGAAGTTACAAAAGGATAGAAAAAGTGAGGAGAACCCCACCATAGACGCTCTCAGGTATCTTGGTGAGATGTCTGTTGGAGGTCTTAAATCACAAAAGAAAATAAAATGTACAGGTCCAACAAGGCAGCTTTAGCATAAGAAAAAAAACATTTATGACACAGTCCTAATGATCTAGATCCCCTGGTTAAAGGAGAAAACTAAACACATAATGCTGCAAATGCACACACACACACACGCACACACGCACACATGCACACACACAAATCACCCATACCGCCACATACATGACACATGTGCACGCAATGTGTTTTAGGGTTCATATTCTTAGACTGAGTTGCATTCACTTGGTTGTATATAGCTCACAAGCTATTTCAAAGTGACACAAAATGTTTAAACCTGGAGTCAGAAAATAAGGCATTTATCAGGATATTAGTAGCAAAAGAAAGGCAGGAATGACATTATCTATGCCAATAAATATAAATTACTAAGATTGACTGAAAAGATAGAAAGCCCAACTGTATTCCAACACACATCATATTGGTAAATTATTATGTGCTGCTGGATCTCACTAAGCAGCTGGCTCCGGAAGTGACATTGTCCCCTGCCCCTTATTTCAGACCCTATTTGATTACCTCTAAGCTCTGCCTAATATGGTTTTTATTTGTATTGGGCTAACCCCCAAACATGACCAAAAGGGGACAAATAGCTATACATCTCCAGAGTGAAAACACTGTATCTTTAAGAACAGCTAGCAGTAAACCATACCCAACCAAGGTTACTATTGTCCATCTCCTGAAATAGAAATGGCCACAGTGGGAGCAGAAAACCAGAAGTTCAGTCACTGGGAGCACATCTGTGCAGAAAAGCTCAATCAGGAACTCCGCATGATGCTTCAGTTTCTGTGGAATGTTTGTAAGCCCCTGATTTGATGACATGATCTCTTGTTTGCTCTTCAGTTGAGCTACTCCAGTCATCTCTGCTGGATGCTGTGAGGCCCAACTTGATGATGTTTTTCTATCTACCTGCTCTGTCTGTTACTTGCTATTTGTTCTTTTTTTTTTTTTTTGCTTGCTACAAGTTTAGCAAACTCACCCATTTAAAATCTAAAATACAACAACCACAGACCATCATTCTCTGGACCAGACAGAATACACAACAATAGCAAAATTAATAAATTAAAGTCATAATCAAAATTCCCCTTTCTGTCATCTTAATATCTAGCTGTATCATACTTGAACATAGAGACAGTTGTTCAACCATGTTCACTGATGCTCTATTCATAATAGCCAGAAGCTGGAAACAAACTAGATGCCCATCAACAGATGAATGGGTAAAGAAAGCATTGTACATTTATATAACATAATATTACTCAGCTGTTAAAAATGAAATTTGCAGGTAAATGGTTGGAGCTAGAAAAATAACATCCTAAGTGAGGTAACCTGACCCCCCAAAGACTAATATGATATACATTCACTTATATATGGATGTCAGTTCTTAAGTATTAGATAAGCAGCCTACACTCCATATAAACACAGAGGTTAGATAGAGAGTCAGGGATTGGGGGTAGCGATGGATCTCCCTAGGAATGGGGAATTACAATAGATAGTTATTAATGAACATGGAGGTAGAGTGGGGGTATAGAATAGGAGGATCAAATAGTAAGGGAGAGGGAAGAGGGAATGAGAAAAGGAATACAGGTAGGGACAGTGAAAACTAAGGGTCGTTTGAGGGGTTGTAGGGAAACCTAAAACCTTCCTAAAATATAAACATATAGGAAGGTGACTAGATAGAATTGCCAAATAAGAAGGGAAAGAGAGCTCTAGCTGAACATGAACATCTCTCATTACCAAAGAAATTCTCAAGTTCTGGGAATAGCTAGAGTTAGAAGTTCTTGGCCAAAGGGGCCTCATGGGAATCTAAAGGTTATTGGTTGCTCTCCACAAGATGGTATGGTTCTACTGATAAAGACAATATCTACAACTCATTGAACATGAAGAATTCAAGCTGGTGCCTACGTAGAGCCTTCATGCCTATTAACTAGTGTTCATGGTACCGAAAGGGACCACTCATACTACCAGAGGAGAGAAGTGTAAGCACCAACCCAGCTAAAACCCCTCACTCTATAATGGTGACCTGCCTGCAAGATATGCCAGAACAACAGTGGCATAAGCTTGTAGGAGTAACTAACCAATATCTGATTGGATTTAAGGCCCATTCCATGAGAAGGAACACACCCCCAGCACTGCATAGGTAGCGGTAGGTAGACCAGGAACCTAAGGGAAAGCCAAATACTAATGTTCTGCTAAAAGAACATAGTAAAGAAATGACTCTAATGACATTCTCCTCTATTAATAGGTGAGTGTCTTGTTCTGCCAGAGAAGCTTTCTCCTGCATAAATGGAAACAAATACAGAGACCAACAGCTGGACAGTGTGCAGAGAATGAAAGACCCTGGAACACTCAGCCCTAAAAAAGATGTCTTCATCAGTCCCTCTTCCGAGGGCTAAGGGAAATTTGTGTAACAGGAGGCAGAATGACTGTAAGATTCAGAGGGGATGAAAGACACCAAGGAAACAAGACCTTCTAGACACAACGGTGCTGATGCACATATGAACTAACAGAGACTATGGCAGTATGCGCAGGACCCACGTGGGGCTAGGTCAGGTGGGGCCCCATCACAGAGGGTAGAAGTGGACGCAAGTCCCCATCATTAACCCAAGAGTTATCTCCAATTCACATCCACCCACAAAAGATTTAGTTTTCTCCAACAGTCTCATGAGGACAAACTACTCAAAAGAGTAGGTTCCCTACCCAGAAACAGATAGCAAAGACAAAATGAACTCATTGGCAATTTTGGAAGTTCTTTGTCTCATAAGGCATTGTCAGTGCCTTTTGTTTTGTTTGTTTTTATTTTTCTTTTCTTTCCTTTTTAAAAACTTTATACATCTTTTGCAAATAAGGTTTTTGGTTTTATGTTTTTATGAAATTTCTGTGTTATGAACTCGTGTGCCTCTGCATCCACATGTGTTTCTTATGCTTTTTCTTTAGTTCTTTTTCTCTGTTTATTTGTTAGTTTTATCCTAGTCCAGCTTGTTTAGTATTATTATTTTGTAGATCTTGTTTGTTTTCTGAGGAGAGAAAGAAGGTGTGTGAGTTGGGTGGGAGGTGAGGAGAGGAGAATATGGGAGGAGTTGGGGAAGGAGAAACTGTGATCAGAATAATGTAGGGAAAAAAATCTAAATGACTTCATAAATTGAAAAGAAAGAAAATTCCATTCAATATTTTGTCCCTCATCTCTTCAGGGTCATTTGCTCTGCTTATTAATTTATTCTCATTACTCCATCTGCAGTGATCACATTATTTCTCTGATCAGCAAAAACAAAACAAAACTCTGTGCCCTTGTCCCCAGCAGCATCCATCACATTCGTCTCTCTCACTGCACAATGATCGTGAATTTGATTGGTACTCCATCAATCATTAGGCAGCATTTTAAAAAATCCATATGAAGCATATATGAAAATCACAGTGAATTGCGTTTTAGGACTCAACATCTTTGAAGGCACAGAACCTGAGACCCTCTCCTATCCTGCACTCTCCTCACAACAGGAGCTCCTTCCCTGCCCCCATTCTCAATTTCAGTCAATTTTCTAAGAAAAATATAAACCTGTCCAAAGGCCCCAGTTCATAACTAGCTGATGTGGAAACAAAACTCCATTATTCCTGCATTCCAAACGTGCTCCCATTGTGATGAAACTATTTTTATGGGACATCAGAGAAAGAAGCCCCCAGAAGGATTCCTTCCCACTTTGTGCCCTGAGGAAGGGAATTCATGAAGAGATTAGAGGAAGATTGCTTGTCAGACGCAGCCGGTACATCTAAAATTGTGCACTGTGTGAGATTTCCTAGACTACGTGGTCCTTCCTGAGAGATGGAAGATGCAACTGGCATGACAAGTGACTGAAATGACCCACAACTTCAGGAAGGGATGAAGAGGCATCAGTTTAATGGAAATGTTTGCAAAGAAATCAGTCAGATTGCGAACCATTAAGTTTTTTAAGGATCAGGTAATGAATGTGTCTTCTAGCTATACACAGAAGTGCAACCATTATCAATTACTACAGAAAGACCCCCATCAAAGCACTTTGTACTTGTTTAGTGCCTTTTGTTGTTAGAAACCTTGCAAACTCTTTATGACCATTTTTTTTGTTTCATGTAAAGAGCAATGGTTTAAATTTGTAACAAGAAAAAAGATTTACAGTGTGTTTGAGAAAAATCACGTCCAAAACATCCCACTGTTGGATCAGTTTCACATGGAACATAGTTTCTTATACCAAGGTAGTGAGTGAGCTCTGAAATTGTTCCACTTCTGGTCCAGTGCACACAATTAAGCCAACAGTCCAGAGAATTAGGAAAAGTCCATCTGGTTAGTCAGGCATTTGTCCAAGACAAAGGTTTTCTTTCCTTGCACAGATTTTTTTTTCTTGGAAAACTCAGAAGCTGCACTTTAATGATTCTGCTGGCTGTTCTGAAGGAGAACACCTCCCCTAAGCACTTTAGTCCTATGCATTTCCAATTCCTAACATGACTACCACCAAGGATAGAGACCTCAAAAAGTCAGGCCCATTTCTAAATACTCTGTGAAAGCTTTACAACTTGATGAGCAGCTAGTTAGCTCAGACTCCAATAAGTCTTCTCATGATTGTGCCACAGTTTCCAAGCACATCTTGGTGTCCAATAACTAATGGAAAATTAAGGGGGACTTCGGGATGGACAGTGATGGGAAAAAATAAAAATGTTTATATAATTGATTCAGAGTTAGATTTTCTTTTATTTTTCTGTATTCATGTTTTTATACTTTTATTATTGTTGTGATATTATAGACTGTAGAAGGATAGATTCACTATTGGAAGTTATTTGGGGGTGCTGTTAGGAGGACCATGTTTCAGACTAGAAATAGCATATTTTAAGAATAACTTCATTGACACGGTCTTCATTATGTCAAGTTGTTCAAAGGAACAACTTAGGGTTGTTCATGATGAAAGAATAAGGCTTTCCATAGTTTTCCAACATGGCACATAGGCAGTATCATGTGCCTGAATTTTCCTTGTTGCCCCCAAGCACAAGGTACACGAGTTCAGATCTTCAGCACTGTGGCTGGTGCCAGAACCCTACCTTATATTTAAGAGATAAAGAGCTTCCTTTTTACAAGAAAGATTTTCATTATTGAATATGAATGTTCAGTTGAATCAATTCTGCCAAATGATTCTAAATTTGTTGATTTATATTCACAACATGTCATAATCCCAACTCTTCAATTTTCCAGTGATGGTTTTTCTGACAGAGATAAAGATTAGGTGCAATGCAGCGTATCACAAGACTGTAACTCGGGAAAAGCCTGAATGCATAGTGTATTGTATCATTTTGACCATGATGGAAAAAAAGGACAAGTTCAAATTAACTGGAAAGTGGCTTTTGTCTGCAGTGACCAGCAGGATCAAGGCAGTGTTTGTAGAGAGCAGAGCTGTTTGCAGATCTCAAGTGTTGAAACTGTACCATATTACCAAATGCCACTCCAGAGTCAGGGGGCAGAGACACTCTAATATAATGCTGTTATAATCTTGGTACCTGTTGGCCAAGGTTTCTGCCCTACCTTCTGTTGACAGAGGATTCTGTCCCACCAGATCCTGCAATCGTTCAGTCCCAAAGAAATACACAGAGGTCTACATTAGTCATAAATTGGTTGGCCTATTAGCTCATGCTACTTATTAATTCTTATAGCTTATATTAGCCCATAATCCTTGTCTGTGTTAGCCACGTGGCTTGGTACCTTTTTTGGCGAGGTGGTCACAACTTGCTTCCTCTGTGTCTGGCTTCTTCTTTGTCTGGGTGACAACTGTAGACTTACTCTTTCCTCTTCCCAGAATTCTCCTGCTCTTACTGCCCCGTTCTGCCTGGTCATTCCACCTATATTTCCTGACTGGCTACTGGCCAATCAACATTTTATTAAAAAACAATTGATAGGATACAGACCATTGTCCCACAGTGTGTACCTGCAATGGAAATAAAATATTTGAAAGCTCCCTTCACCTACATGCAGCCTATATGACTTCATTCTCCCTGTGGAGCTGAGATCTCATCTAAAATTGTCTGCCCAGATAAAAATATATATATCGGGTTCTGGAAGGGTTTCCCTAAGGACAAGTGTTCATGGAGTTGGGGGAAGAGAAGGCTCATTTGGGAAGCATTTCAAGTACCAGAAAGTATTTGGGTTGCCTAGGGTCCTTGTGAATATATATGAGGAAAGATGGGGTCTGGTTTAAAGGATTCTGCTACCTTATGTAGCTGACAACACACAGGGGTCAAAATGCCCAAAATATGAAGGCAATGCATTTTTTTTATTTAGAGAGTTCATCTTGGTCCACCCAGATTTGAATATTCTCTCTGTTGAGCCACTGCTGACTTGATTTACTGAAGAACAGCCAACTATGACTTGAAATGACTGTTTATAGAGAAACAGTTGATACAGTAGGGAAGGCATGGGGAGGAAAAGAGGAGAGAAGGAAGCCATCAACAAGTGAATGGGAAGGGGAAAAACAGGAGAAAGAAGATGAAGACGAAAATCTATTGTTAAGGATACTTAGATTTGACAGAACTTCTTGTTGTACTCACTAGAATATAATGATATTGCATTTTCCAAAAGAGTGTACTTTGAACTAGCACATATGGGGTCAGGAATGCTTCGACACCAATGGCATGCCAATTTAATTTGGATGTAACATGTGAGCACATTAATACATTTGAAGGGCAGATGTGAATTCTAGAACCATTGTCCAGTGATTAATTTGTATGTACAATGTGACTCTCTTGAGAGGAAACTCAAGTTCAAGCTAAAGAAGAGAATCAATTAGTATATCATCTCACTACCATAAATATAACCATTAGCCTTGGGCTATAAGTAACTGTGACGACAAAACTGAAGATTCTGGAAGCTCTCAGAAACACACGACTCAGAATTACACCAGAGCAGTACCATAGCAGAAGCAGACAGGAAGCCTGCCCGTTTCATAGCATACATGAAGATCTAAGGTCTCAGCGATCATATTGGAGGACTAGAACAGCTTTAAACTTCCCCTTGGCTTTGGTATTGAAAATATTTGGGAACTGTACTTTTGGTACTGGCAAGGGGCACATTTGCAAAAGTTTTCCAGAATCAAGTTACCATAACTTCCAGAATCAAGATACCGTAACTTCCAGAACCATAATACTGTAACTTAAGTAAGAAACCTCTCTGAAATTATCTGAAACATCGCTGGAGACCTTCTAAAAAGATAGTTATAGATTAGACAATAGGAGAAGGTAAAGCAGAAAAACACTATTCCTCTAACCACATCATCATTAACAGATTTGAACTAGTGAAAAACAAAGTACATATGGAATAGAAACAGCTAAAAATTTTGAAGCGTCTAAAAGGCTAAAACAAAATGCTCTTATTTATGTGTTAAATGTTTCTGTTTTTCAGTCTCAGTGCCAAGAACAGATCATGCACATATCACATAGAACTACAAAGTGAACCACAAATAGCTAAGACTTGCCAGACAGCAACTGGTTTGACTATGGACCAGATTCACACATTACATATTCAACATACACAGCAGCTGCACTGCCAAGAGCACATTCCGAATAAGATCCTGAACAAATGAAGAATGATGAGATTGCTACTGAGATTAATTCAACAAAATACTTAAGTTCCATAGTCTTCATCATTAATGTACTCAGAACAAAAAGGAACGAAAGAAGGAAGAAAGGAAGGAAGGAAGGAAATCCCTTTAGTAAACTGCTGTACCATGCTTTACCAGTAAACTCACATTTTCACATTTTTCCCAGAATTTATACTTATGATTTGCAATATCAAAATTAAAGTGAGCCCTAGAATATTACAGTCTAGTTTATACATTTATAAATATCTTAGGATATTAAAAAGAGTGCCTAATGGAAGAGGGATTGAGTAAAAGATATAACTATTCTACTAGGAACTTCGGAATTCCTTAACTTCAATGAACAAAGTTTCATATACTATACATCAGTTATCAGTGGCATCAGATAAAGTCAGGATTTGATTATTCTCATGAAATCATAGGATAATTTAGGACCACCAATAAAATACACCTAAAATATTACAGTTAAAAATGATAGTAAACCATTCTTAGTTGGTTTTACTATGCTAAAGAATACTATCTTTGAAATTCAATGTTGATATGACTTCCAGATCTACCATGCACACTAGCGACAGTCCTTATACAAGCTGTTAGCTGTTTTGAGCAATTTTACTCATCTTGTTACAAAAAATAACAATGTATCATGGGCTGATATAATAGCAAATGAAGTAGTCCATTGATCATACTCAGCACACTGGGGTAAAATAAACTTTGCTAACAGTACATACTGCCATGGCTTCTACTGGTGCTATAATATCAAATACCTTGGTTGTCACTGCTGCTATGACTAATTGTAGGTAAGCAGAGATGAGCAAAACAAACTCTGGATGTGAAAGCAGCAAAGAGGGGACATTTATCAACTATTAAAATGCAAGAGTAGAAATGATGACTGTAAATTTTATATATTGAATAATAAGAACTAAATTTGTCACTGGAAGAGCATTGTGAGTTTAAAATGAGTTTGGCACACTTGCAGCATGTTGATTAAAACACAGAAGGAGTCTTTTCTCTCTTTAGGCATTCTGTCTTTTGAGAAGCCTGCTCAAAATATGTTAGAATGTAAATATTACAGAGCAGCTGCATATAGCAGTATCCTTGGGAGCTTTTAAATATCTGGAATTTGATGACCATAAACAACATAATAAAAAGCAGGAATGGTATTTTAAGCATTATAACGTATTTATTAAGCCAATAAATGGTATACATTCTTAGAATTACTAGGCAAGATCTCAACATTAATGAACTTACAACATGTCTGCAAGCATGAGATTATTGGAAGTAGGAATAGAATTGTTAGTTCAGTGGTAGGGCACTAAATGAGGTCCTGGGTTCAGCCCTAGTGCTAAAAATATAATTATAGGAGGAATGAAAAGTAAAGTATATAAGAAATAGCACTTCTAAAGTCTACAAGTTAATTAAAAAAAATGAGTTCATCAAAGAGCCAAGGAGCAAGCGACTCCAAATTTGAGCCCTGACAGGTAGCAAGGTGCAAAGACATGACTTCCTAGTGAAGAACTTTACCATAAACCAAGTCACAAAAGGAGGATCCAGCTTTACAGGGTTCCAAGAACCATGGTAACACCACTAGTTTTCAAATCATTTGCAAAATAGTACACCCTAAAATTGCATATAACTCAGCAAGCTGGTAACTTGAGAAATTCTCTGTGGGGAAAATGTCTGTATCAAAATGCCAGACAATTTGTGGATGGCAAAGACCATAGACAGGAAAATCTTGTAGGAGGCTGTAATAACCTACACGAGGCAGAAACGAGATGGAGCAGAGGTGACTTCAGGGGACAAAGAAAGATGTTCCAGTTAGAGAACCCTGAAGGAGGGTGAGCAGGTGATGTGTGACTTCTCCTAGAGAGGTGTGAAAAGTGTCAATTCACTCAAACAGAGGAGCAGTGACAGATCAAAGAAACAACTGCACTAACGTTGACTATAGTGAACCAGTGAGTTTAGTGAAGTCACTTACAGGAGTTTAGATGGTGCCAAAGTAGATGCATCACCAAACATCCCACCAAAACTGTGTGACAATACATCAAAGTTTATTGACAGCTCAAGGCACCTGGGCTGATCAGATAGCTCCCCCCTCTCTAGCACTTCTTACTTTTTACATAACCTTGGAGAGATGCTTTCAAATCTTGTAAGATTCAAGAATTTCCTGAGACTTGTGAGCGGTGTATATCTGGAATACTAAAAAAGCCACCCTCTGAGAAAGAATGTTTCAATTCTGAGGAAGTTATCATACAGCAGGAGGCCATATTAACTGATTACATATGAAGGGAATATGAACATAGAGTTAAAAATATAATCCCAAGTTGCTTAAACAGTCATCTTTCAGAAGAGCCATAAGGTCCAATGGAAAATTGTTCCAGAAGCGTAAAGAATGATCCAAGGAGAGGAGAATCAGAAAAAAAAATGACAACCCATGGGTTGAAATCAAGGTATGACTATGTGAACTAGCTATAGATTGGATACTACTAGGTTTTACATGTGTAGAAACCATCAGAACAGAACAAAAGTTTGTACTCAGAGGACAAGGTCATGGTCTTCCAGGAAAAGACTCATAATTGAGACCAGGAGACAGTGAGGTCACCAAAGTCAATGATATGTAAAGGGAAATGTCTTTACAATTAAGAAGTTCTCAGGAGCCATCTGTACGAAATATCTGTTTTCTGAACTACAGATACAATGAAAATAGTAAGCTAAGATTTTTGCAATAAATTTCTATAATGTGTCTCTTTATGCCTGACATGGTCCAGGGGGCAGGAAAGAGAAAGGGCCAATGAATCAGTAATAAGGACATCACTCCCTACCTTTGACTCATTTAGTCCGAATCACTGATGCTTGAAAATGACAGCCTGACATCACCCAGTCCAAAAGACGAGGCAGGCCAACATTGTTAGCATCAGAAAAATGGGGCCCACAATTGCTCTGCCTGATTAATAATGATTCCAGGTTGATACGAAGGTATCGTCACAGTTAACGCATGACTCTCGCCCTCAGACCTTATCTCTACCCTCTACTCTGACCCTATCCCCAAAGGTACCCCTGTAGATACTGAAATTAGAATCTTCTCTGACCTTACCTGGTCAGCCTTTCTAAAGATGAGTTAGTGCCTCTAAATAAGGTCCCCTCTCCCCTCAATTCTTTAACTTCCTTAGATATCAGGGAGTCACAAGGCTGTGTGATTCCACAAGAATTTCAAGAAATGCAGCCAATAAAAACTTTAAAAATGTTTCTCTCCTTCTGTGAAAGGGGCAGCTTTAGTTTAAGTTTTCTAATTGATACCCAGGAAAGGCAGAAGTTCCTTCTATTTCCAGGGAGATCCCTAGATAGTTAGTAGCTAGTTGACTGCATAGTTGATTAACTCATTCAGATAGCTAGCTGCTAGATCGCTCCCATCATCTGGCAGCTCTTGGTATCTAAGTGTAGAAGGTCTTATTGTCTTCTGCCTCGGCAACAATTGTTGCTTCATTGTTTGTTTCACTTGCTACTTTTTTATATAAAATTGGAATAGATATGGATAAGATGTCCAAGAACTCAGAAAACTTAAATAGTCCCAGAGGCAAATAAAAGGAAAATTTCTTTGTCTACATTTAGTCAAAAATTGGTCATGTATTTAAGGGCCAAGATATTCCCTCAAGCTTCAAATCTGGCTGCAAAATTCAAAATCCATTTCTCTCACAACATTATGCTAGAAATAAATCCAAGCTTCAAAAAATAACGAAGTAAGCTATAAGTGCAATCCTTTGAACTTACAGGGCTTTTCTATAAAACATTAATTTGTTTACTAAATGTCTTAGTTTCTTTTGATTTTTTTTTAGGCATAGTCTGGTTCAAAAGACAACCACTTCAATAAATACCTGTGCCTTACTGGATACATGAAGATGAACAGAGTGCTCCTAACCACTAAAAGTTCTAATTTAATAATTAAGCTTAAAATCTCAGTTCAGGGACTAGATCTGGTATTTACTGAGATGAGAGAGGTAAAGAGAGGTGCTGGTGTCAGTGAAGCGCCTTACCCTGTGTGGCTTCAGGAAGGGGTAGGCATTGCACTATTTTCGGCTGGAGCATGATGAGAACGAATTTGCATTTTAGACAGATCACTATGGTGATGATGGGCTGGAAGGAGGCCATCTGAGAAGCAGGGAGAGTGAGGAGGACCAGAATGTTGCAGCTTCAGGGCTTAGCAGCAGAGGGAGAAATCGTGATTAGTCTCTGGTGGGACAGGAGTTGAAAGCAGGGCGTGGGGCCGGCTCTGTTCACAGCGCGGCAATGTGCTCAACACACGAAGTCTTGCCTGCAGGAAAAGGACAAGGCACTCTGTCCCCTGCCCAAGCCCAAACTTAACTTTTCTTTTTCCTTCAGACTCCTAAGAGCAGTTAAGTGATCAATAAAATGAACTGGGAGGATCCAATCGGAGATTCACACTTTTTCTCTGGTGCTATTTAACCCTTATCTCCCCTCCATTAGGCCTGTGTAATAGAAAGACACAAAAGCCTGGATGTGGGACAATCTTTAATTTTTAATTCTGGTAACTCGTATACCAGTTACCATCTCTGAATCTCACTTGATCTTTTAAAGTGTCAGGCTTACACTGACCACGAGTAAAGTTCCTTCTAGCCTGGGGCTGCCATATGTTCTGAGTCACTGTTCTAACTCTAAATCAGTCTCAGGGTAGAAGGGAGCCAGAGATTAGCCCCAAAGCAGTTGGATCCATGACACACTAGAGGACTCGGTGGCAAAGAAAGCCTCAAAGCACAATAGGCAGGAAAAAATGTGTTTCTCTAAATAAAGACAAAGACATAAAAAGCAAAGCAATTCAGTGAGATTGGATTGTTGGAAAAGTGCTGATCTTGGTAGGGTTCTAAATTTGTCAAGAAAATCACTCGAAATGAGTTTAGCTGAGACTGAGAACCGGGAGAGGGTTGTTACTTCTGGTCTCTTCCCTCCTGGCTAAATCAGCCTGCAGTTCCTTCTATAGCCATCTTGCAGGTGTGTTATTCAGTGACTCGCCTCTGTTTATTCAGTGGTTCTGTTTGGTTTTGCTTCTGCTATTTCACCCTCCCAGAACAGCTCGCCCTAGTCTCTCCGGACTGATCTTAGCTCTCAGTGAGGTCGTGATTTGGAGCTGCTATGAGATGGGGCAGCCTTGAGTAGTTGGCCACGGTGCTTTGGCAACAGTTAGGTTTCTGTCGTTAGGCTGTACTGCTTGAGCTATTTTCAGGTTTATTTTCCATTTGGAACCGACAGGAAGTAGAAACACTGCTTTTTGATGCTAGAGCTAGAAAGATACAGACTCAAACTGACAGAGAAAGATGTTCTGCTGAGAAAAGCTTTTAAAAAAAATGAGGGGTGAAAAGAAAAGAAGTTCTGGAAATATTCAAATATTAATACCCATTCTTTTCTAAAATTTCTGCTTTTTTGTTCTGCAAAATATTAAATTTTTAAAAAGTTTTCAACTCTAATTTCCTTTGGTTTGCAATTAGTTCTGTTTGGGTTCGTATATTTTCTACAACCCTCCCCAAATCCTTTGTGCTATAATCACCTTTACTCTAAGGAAAAGTGAAGTAAGTAATTTTCTTACTTCATCCATGTTGCTAGAAAACTAAGACCCTGAATGCTAGTAGCTTGCCAATCATTTCACCATTCCATATATCAATTTGCTATCTGTCTGTCTATCAGTTTTTATTATATAATATATATATACATTTATGTTTTCTGTCTATTTATCTTTCCATTTATATAGCTTCTAAGTTATCATCTATTTTTAATCAAATACTGTGGTAAATCTTGTCAGGCAAAAAAGGAAGGTAATGGATTTTGTTGTCAATAATATATAACAAGGCTATGCCATTTGTAAAATTTGATAAATTTATTTTTGACATTCTACTACTGTTCGGTAATACATGTGAGAATCATCCAAGTGTCGAGAGATCAGTGCCTGTCAAGAGCATAATTGACAGAAACAGGTGGATGAGGCCTTTCTGCCCATCACACAAGGCCATCTGATGATCATCCCAAAGGAATTCCAAAGAGATTTTTCAGGAATGGCTACTCTGCTGCTGTGACAAGATGCTGTGACAAAGGCATCTGAAGGGAGACAGGACTTATTTCTACTTACAGTTCAAGGATACAGTCTATCACGACTGTGCAGTCAAGGCAAGTCACGGTCCACTCACAGTCAGGCACCAGACAGAAATGAATGCCTGCTGGTGCTCAGCCCACAAACCCTTCCACAGTGGCACCTCGAATAGTCTAGTGGAGATAACCCTCCACAGGCACTCCCAGAGGCCCGTCTTGTAAACCAGCCTATAGTGTGTCAAGCTGACAATACTAACTTGTTATTCTACAGCCTGCTCTGACCACAGTTTCTTGTGCTGTTTTACATTTTTCAACAACTCCATAAGGTGTGTATTTTTCTGTGAATTTTAAAGACGATGGAACTGAGACACTGGTTATGTAATCTGTACCAAGCTGAATGACAAAATCCAAAACACAACTTTGTTATACGATCACAGCCAATACAGTTTTTAAGCCCAATGGTGGTTAAATCCTCCAGCATGTCCCTCTTCATCCCATTGTCCTGCCTTCTGTGACATCAAGGGACCATGTAACAACCTCACCTCACTCTGTGCCACGATCATGGTGGAATACTTTTCAATCTCAAGGACTCAGACTTGTTCGCTTCCCTTGAATATTCTTCCCCCGACTTCTCATTACTCAATACTAGGCTGGTTATAGACAACAATGATTACCAGTTCAGATCTGTCCCTTTCTGGTCCCTAACTTTAAAAAACAATTCTTGCTTTTTCTTCATGTGTTTGGGAAAATTGACTCAAATTCAAGTTCTGGGGACTAAGTTGATCTAAAACGTAAACCCTAGGGAATTTCATCCATCAAATAACAATTTTGACAATAAGATACAATATTAATACTGCTAATAAAGAGACTGATAAGAATAGGGGGTCTATCTCTGTTTTTCTGAGGATTTTGTGCAAGATACGTAGGGATACATCACACAGAAATGCTCTAGCCATCTTGCAGGCACAGAGACTGTTGGTCCAAATGTTAGCAAAGGTATCTCCAAAGCTATGTCTTCTCACATGCTTAGGTTGTTAGCACACTTGTCCTGTGTTTTGCATAAGTAAACAAATTTCTATATTATTTAACATTCTAAACTCAGTTTCTACTACTGACTGACCCCTCACAGTAAACTAGCTGATCCAATTACAGTCCTTGAGAAAAATGTTCCTGGGTCATTTCAGAAAAGTGATTTTCTTTTGTTCTTCATAGCATATATTATCTGAAAGTAGTTTGTTCATTTAGTCATCATTCTCTGTCTTCTTGAAACACAGAGATTCTCCGAAATAATTTGTCCATTTTATCCACTGAAATTGCCAATTTCCAGAGTTCTGTAACTTTTCTCCATTTATTACTCTTGAAATATTCTCCTTCAGTTAGATGATAGAGATCAAATTTGTTTTTCATCTAAATGTGCTTGAGGAAGTTTCCAATACAGATTAATATTCAATCATGATAACGTCAAATATTGTTATTCTTATAGACACTCAGTAAAAAAATTTAAAATGTTGAATGGATAAGAAAATAAAACCATGACTAAGATTTTACTATCCTTTCAATTAGAACAATGTACTAGAAAGATGGAACACATTCAAAGGAACAGACCTTTTTAAAAAGCAGAAGAAAGTGCTAAAGTTTGAGTCCATGAACTCCTACACAGAAATGTCTGTTTCTTAAAGGCAGGTTATACTCAAAGTGGCATTAATTCTGCTTGTCATTATGGTGTGTCTACGATGGTACAGCAATTACAGCTTCTTTGGAAGGTAAATCGTTTCCTCTCACCAGCAGTCAGAGAGAAAGAAATGCTTTAAGCATCTGTGTGTTAGCCAAATACTAATTTGGCTGAAGATCAACCATGAAACAGATTCTTGACTGTCGTGGATGGTGATTTAAACTCTAAGAAGACAAAGAAACAATCATTTCTGGCCTATGAAAGATGAAGTGACACTAATGTGAAATTTGAATTTCAACAGTGACCATGTATTCTTGCATTTTATTTTTTCCAAGGGAGAGAAAACTGGACATCATGAATCGTGCATCCTACATTATATGAACGTCTGCAGAGTGTTTAGAGAGAAGCTATGCATTATTCATAGCATGAGACTCCTAAAGAGATTATGACTCAAAAGTGTTATGGTGTTCTCAAAAAAATATGCAATTTTGAGTGCAATTGCAAATGATGAAAGGGAAAGAAAACTAAAGAAAAAGAACAGCTACAGATATTTTTAAAGGAAAAACACAATCGGAGAGCACTCATATCTTTCTTATTCATCTTCTCAGGAGCACAGGGCCAAGAATAAACAGTCAGAAAGCAATGACAACTTAATGAATGAACAATTGAATGCTGGGTACGAGAGTGGCAGCATCAGTAAAAAATCAGATGAGAGAAACTGAAATCACAACTGAGCTAGGATTACAGGGAAAAGCGTTCTTCAAAACAAAAGTGACTAGTGGTTTTGAAGCAAGACAAAGCCATGACTTAGAAGTTCACATTATAACGGTATTAAGATATTTGCTCTCTCCTTTCAGCCCCCATAAAAGGTAAAAACTATTAGAACCAACCTGCCCAAGACAAATTCATGTCTCTTGATCACAATGCAAAGTGTGAAAATAATTTGGAATTGAGATCTCAAAACAGAAGAACAATATTAGGTGGTCACAACTAAATTAAACAATAAATTTATATTATTTATTTGGTTTTTCCAAGACAGGTATTTCCTGTGTAGCCATGGCTATTCTGAATCTTTCTCTCTAACCAGTTTGGCCTCAAACTCAGAGATCTACCCGCCTCTGCCTCTTGAGTGCTGGGAACAAAAAGATGTCCCACCCATACCTAGCTAGTAAACTTATTTGTTAGTAGAAGTGGTAATTTAATAAAACTACAGAAGTTAATTTGTATGCACTTCATGGCAACAGGATCAAGGGTGGATCAAGAAGCAAATATGACAATTTCTCCCTTGGTTCCTTAGTTCCTGTCACTTTGTCAGATCACTTAGGCTGAAGCATAAGGGTCCACACTATGTCAATGACCTATCATTTCATTCTAGCTAACAAATACTAATGGTGCATATTTGTGAGCTATGTTGTGGTGTTTTATATGTATACATTGTGTGTAATCAAATCCAAGTAGTTATCATTTCTATCACCTGAAGCATCATAACTTTGTGTTGAAGGCATTTTAAAAATTCCCATTTTCTAGAATAGAGGGATGACTCAACCACTAAAGGATAGGCTCACAACCCAAAACATTTCTTTTAAATTCCTGTTTTCAGGATTTATATTGAACTCTACAATATACGTTGTTAACTAACATGATACTGTGCAGTAGAAACAAAAATTCTTCCTCCTTTAGAACAATTTGATGAGTTAGTAACTATTTTCAATTGAGAGTCAATGGATTATGGTGATCTGGAAGAGATGGTTAATTGGGGTTGACACTAAACTTTCTTCTTGGCTTTACAATACTCTACTTTTAAAAAAATCAATTATTAAAAGTTTTAACGTTCCTGAGCCCTGAGGGGAAGGTATATGGTATATATGGTCAATTTAAGGCTGGGCATCCTGTCATCTCTTTTTTTGTGCAACTTGGCCAGTTGTGGGCCACTTAATCACAGTCTGCTACAGACAGAAGTTTCTTTGATCAGGGTCGAGAGATGTACCAATCTATAGACAAAATAGTAAGTCATCAGTAGTTGTTTCTGCACTATGTCTACTTTAGCAGAATGATGGTGCCAGGTTCTCATCCAGGGCCTATCTAGACAAGCACTGGTTTTATTCTGTGGAGTGGGACTTAAAGCTAATCAGAAAGTAATTGCTTATTTCCATGATGTTCATGCCACTATCGTACCTGTGGGTTTGTGTCTTGCCAACCCAGTCAAAATTGTGCCTCACGGGTTCACAACAGGAAGAGAGTGATGCCCATTTTCCTCCTCCAGCACTGTGCATAGCACCCTCTAGCAATATGAAGGCTAGGCAGTAGGGATAAAATTCCTAAGTTTATCTCTGTAGGCTCTGTGACTCAAGTAGATGGTGTCTCCAACAAAAAAAGTCCTACCTTCAAGTTATGGAGAATAACCACACACATTACCAATAGCCTGGAATGTTTGGGGGATGGTCTATTGAACCTCACTGGCTAAGAACTCCAAAAGAATTAACACATTCTTGAAACTGAACTTTTTTATTGGTTAACCTATAGTGTCTAGTAGGGGAACTTTTGTGCTTTGATAGGTTAATCCATTTTAATTCTTGTTAGGCTTAAGGCTTATTTCAGTAGAGGGGATAAAAAGATTATCAGAACCAGAGGCAGTAGATGATACTAAGCAAACAGTGGCTGTGGCAACACACACAGGACCCATAAGTCAGTCATACTACAATAAAAAGTCACAAACCCAAGAATATTTGAGCAGTACATATTGGTCTTGATGGCTTTTATTCTAAAAATACCACAAATTTGGGTGGATACGGAGGTGGGTCAGATCTGTGAAGAGTTGGGGGAGGGAGGCAAATAAGATCAAAGCATGTGACATGGAATTCTCAAATAAGTAATAAAATATGCTTTAAAACTTTACTTTCCCAAATCATAAATGCCTAGTTAGTACAGCAAAAACACCACTCAACTGAATCAGGGTCCAGGATTTTTGACGTTCCAGGATAAGCTTAATTTAACAAGATGAAATGTAATAAAGGTAACTGAACCTGAAACTCAAGTCTAAGGTATAATGACATAAACAAGGATCCGGTCCAGTTTTTGATGCTTGATGGCTGACACAACATAATCTTTGCCTTCTTCCCTTTATCTTTCTACTCATATCTGAAAAGCTTTTAAGAAGGAAGGAGGGAGGGAGGGAGGCAAGCAGGAGGGCCTGGAAATCCCTTTTTTGAGCTGTAAGGAGAGCAAATTAATTTTTTTTGCCTGTATATTGACAACCTTCACAAAACTCCATCCTCTGACCAACAATAAGAGACTCAGTCTAGACAGATTCATATCCTAGTCTCCTCGGAGACCTTCACTGAGCAATAAAGTTGTTTATATCATGCAACTTCTATCTATGTGAGCATTGTGCCACCAGTCCCTGCACCGAGGGGGCAGGGGTCCCTAAGGAAGAGAGCAATGGTTCAGTTTAGTGGCAACAGGAAAGAGAACTCAGAAAGGTAGAAATGGAGAAGTCAGAAAGAGAAGACTCAAGGCCACAGTATGAATGAGCGCCCAAGAAGGCTGGAGTCTTAGAGTCTTGAGCAAATGTTTCTCTAAGGAAGATAACTGCTGTCATCCTGCAGGCAAGTGTGGACAAGTGCACGTGCTCCTGTCTCCTCTTAAATTACTAGCTCTCAGGGTGGTAATAATTACCCAGACTTTTCAATTTTAATTTTATTCAGGTGCTGGTAATTATTGTACGCTTATCTTCAATTCAGATCTCCAAGTGGATTACAAGAGACATCTCAGACTTGACAGATACAAAGCTGAACTCCTGGCTTTCACCACTGACCTCCTGTGTTCTTAACACAACTCAGACCAGTAAATGATGGTTCGGGTTGACAAACATGGCATCAACTTTGACACCAATATTTCTTTCACAACATGCTTCTGATCAGAAGGTTGGCAAATCCTCTTAGCGCTCACTTAAAACTACATGTAGAATTCAACTGCTTCTCAATTCCACTGCTATACCCAGTCCCCATAATACCATTATATCTCACCTACCTTATTGCAATAACCTCATATCTGGGCATTGTCCCACTTTCTGTCTAATCATCACCAGACACCAGAGTGCTTTTTTGCTAAAAATAACATCAAATCACTCCTCTGTTCCAGCAGCATCCGCGGCTTTCAGGGTAATAGCAAGCATCCTAACTGAGCTGATTCCATTGTACTTTGCACACTCCTCTAGTTTACTCTTCCCAACCTCACGCACACCCGTCATGTTCTTTCTTTGATGGATCAACCTTTCTGTAACCTTTAGGATATTTAAACTTGTGCCATTTACACGGAAATATTAGTGTCAGTGTCTATATGTTTCACGTCTTCATTTTCGTAAGCTTCACTTAAATCATACCTTCCCACTGAGGCCTCCCCTGATCACAAGTAATGACTGCAATTATATTTGCTCCACTTATATATTAAATCCTCATTTACTTTCATTGTTTTCTCCCCAAAACTCCAACACATTTTATGTTGTATAATTAATATTACATACTTTCTATCTTCTTCACTAACATATAAGCTCCAGAATGATAAAAAAAATTTACCTTCTCGTTATTTTCTGCATTTATCCCAGTGCCTGGTTTATTACAGACCCACCAAATGTTCTCTTGAAGGAATGATTCTCATTCTTTTAATTATAATATAAACAAGAACAAAAGCTCAGATGCAGGACAAGACAAATATTGATAAAAAAATAATAGGAAAAATGAATCAATATCAGTAGCCTGAAAAAGAGTAGACCTGAAGGAAGTAGAAGAAAATAGGTGGTGGTTTTACACAGTAGAAAGTTTTAGAGACATCAGGACTATATTATGAAAATAAGTTACCCTAATAAATTTTCATTTCAAAATTATTCATTGATATAAATAAATATATGCAAGACACAGATTTTTACTCAATTTAGGATTTTTATATTTTTATATTTTTTATTAAAATTTTAATATAAAAATTTTATATTTTTAATACAATTTTTATCTGCTTTTTATTTTTGTTTTTCCCCAAGAAACACACACACATACATGTGCACACACTCATACACTCACACACACACACACTTACACACACACGCACACATGCTCATACACACTAATCACTCTAAAATGCACTGATGTTTATGTTTTTTCAGTCTATGCAGATTCAAGTTAGAAACAGCAACTCAAGGCTATGGCTAAGTCAGCTCTTTGCTGCAAATCTGAAAAGAGTGATGGTCCTGGTGTGGCACTCTGGCTTCTGAAGCTGAAAGATCCCTATGCCTGACCTACACTCCATGGATAAAGGGCTTGGACAGCAAAGTTCTTTTTTTTTTTTAATCTTCCCACAGGACCCAGGGTGGTGCCTTAATTGTAACTGGAACTGAATAAATATTGTCTGAAAATGCAAACTTCCCTGAAAATCTGGCAGGAAGAATTTGTCTCTCAACCTGGATTCTTCACTTTTGAAATTGTCAATGGACTGTCTTCAATGGGCATAAAACAGCATTTAAACAAACTGATATCAATTATCTACTATAAATAGTTCTCACAGGATTTGAGCTATCGTGCTTAATATAGATTGTTTTAAATAACTTGATTTTGCACATTTCTTAATTAAGGTTACATATGTAACACTTAGCAAATGTAGATACCACTGGACTAATTCCCATTCTAAATCATATGGGACATTCAGCAGTAAAGAGGGCAGAGTAAGTGGGAAACTTGTTTAGAGAGTGGAAATAGCCCTCCTCTTCCTCTCAAACATGCAAGTACATTTAGTCTATGTTACTATACGCAAGTATATATTACACTGGAATGGCCCCTTGCCTGTGGGAACTGCAATATTTTCTTAAGCAGAATCACATTAAAAGATTGATTTACAAGAAAATCTAAGAAACTAAGTATCATTTACCAAAACATTCCATGTTCCCAGAGACAGACATTGTTCATCACAAGATTAAATGAGGTAATATAAAGAAACCACTTAGTAAATATATAGTATATTAAGCTGGATATCTTTAAGAATAAACTACAAAGGACATTTAAGGCTGTGTGGTATACTGCCTTTATTTCATAAATAAGAATACTGAGTGCCAGAGGACAAGAAAGCAGGAGACACACAGTTCACCTTTAGAGTAATTTGCCAGTGACTTTCTCATGGTCATCACTTTCTGGTGTCAGACTGAGGATAAGAGCCTGCCACCTGACTCCCAAAGCTCCCTGCCCTTTCTGCAGCATTCTGGTGCTACCAGAATTCAACTGGAGAGTGAAAAGCATCTTCAAGGGATTGAAAATAGCCTGACACCAGTGACTGTACTTGAAATACCATTGGAGAGTCTACAGACAGCTTTTAAGATGCCCGCTGATAGTTCTGATAACAGATTAATTTGGAACTCAATAAAGAATTTAAAGATGTTATCTCCAACTCTAAACAAGGGAACATTGCAGAGTCATTTCCCTTTAGAAGAAACCAGAGTAGATTTTAAGATTTATGCCCCCAATGATTGACCTCCAAACACCTTTCATGAGCTTTGAAAAGTGTGTGTGTGTGTGTGTGTGTGTGTGTGTGTGTGTGTGTTTATCTGTTGGTCTGTCTATGAGTGTGAGAAAAAGTCTATGTGGATTGATGTAAATAAGAATTTACATTACTCACTTATTAATTATGCTCACTAAAGAATAAGCATAATTAAATGAATTTTTCTGTTGACTAAGGAAGAAAAACAACCTATCCATACAGTTGAAAAGTTATTATATGCTCAAAGGTAGGAGATGAATCTCCAGTAGAGGACTCCAGTAACTATTTGAACAGGAGAATTGCAGTAGTAACATGTAACCTGAAGAAGACATGCAAAAACCAACTATATGCCGTGTCTAAACTCATTATGCAATTGATGTTTCCAGTCTTTTGTGAAATCCAGCTATATTACCCATGCTGTTGTGGACCAGTCCTCCTCCTGTTCATATACACATGCTGCATTTAGAAACCACAGAGAAGAGCCTCTGCCTATAGAAACTATGTGACTTTTTGTTTGTTTGTTTGTTTCCAGCAGAGTCAATTAAATTATTGATTGATATTTGGGAAAATCTTAGGATCTAAGTTCATTTACCAAATACTATCCATATTCTCTAAGGACAATATTGTTTATTTCCATTAGTCTTATAACTGTATATCCAGTCCCTAAAATATAACCCAGTTAATACTAAAAAATTATTTGACAAATGACTTCAAAATTAATTTACCTATGGTCACAAAGTAAAGGGCAAAGCTATAAATCAAAGTGAGAGGCAATGACTTCTGAGACCATACTTTTATTCACTAAGCTGAAGCACCTCCAAAGCTACATTGAATTCATTTTACTTCCTCTAAAGAGTGCTTCCATGACTAAGGTGACTGTGCTTCCATGATATCAATAGGTTAAAGCCCTAAATTCCCAGCATGACTGTGTTTGGATTTGGAGCCTATACGGAAGTAAGCAAGGCTACATTTGATCACAGGGGCAGAGCACTCTTGTAATGGGATTGACATCAGCATGAAAGAGGCACTAGAGTGTCACCTCGTCACCTCATTGTCTCTCCTCTCTCTCTCTCTCTCTCTCTCTCTCTCTCTCTCTCTCTCTCTCTCTCTCTCTCTCCCTTCTCTCTCTTTCTCCCTTCAGTCTTTATTTTGGACTTCAGCTATCAGAACCATGAGAAAATAAATTTCTGTTATTTAACTCACCAACCTTATGGTACTTTCTTATAGAAGCCTTTTATGATTTTATTAAATTTCCCAAAACTTCCTATGTAGAAAATTTAGTAGCCAATAAGACAGGTTGAGAAGAGGGTCAAAATAGAAGGCATTTAGGTAGTAAGCAATCCACCCTTATTGATTAGAGCTGTTCTCTAAAAGTGTTGGCTCTTAGTGAAGTGAATTGATTATTAGGGGATGGCTTTGCAGTAAAACAAAATGCCACACGTGTTCCCCTTCCCTTGTGCCATGCAGCATCTTCTGCCATGTTGAGCCAGAAATAAGGACATGATCTTCTCCATTGTCATGCTGGTCCCCAGCCATTATATTCCTCAGGACTTGGAGCTATTTCCCTAATCAATTTCTTTTCATAATAAATTTCTCCATCTGTGCTAATCTACTATATCAACAGACAGTGGACCAAGAAACAATCTGAGCAGGTAACTCACTTCGATACCCAATGTTCCCTAGTTCTTTGTTTGTTTGTTTGTTTGTTTTTTGGCTTTTTTTTTTAGTTGTTGAAAAAAAACTTCCGCCTCCTCCCTGTTTCCCATTTCTTTCCCCCTCCTCCCACACATCACCTTCTCCCTCCATGATAGAGGAAGGACATTGGTTAATTATAATAAAGAAATTGCCTTGGCCCATTTTATTGGTTAGAACATAGGTGGGTGGAGTAAACAGAAGAGAATGCTGGGAGAAAGAAGCTTAGTTGAGGAGTCGCCATGATTCTCCCGCTCCAGACAGACGCAGGTTAAGATCCTCCCTGGTAAGCCAGCTCATGGGCTACACACAATATTAGAAATGGGTTAGAACAATATGTAAGAGTTAGCCAATAAGAAGCTGGACCTAGCCGGGCCAGGCAGTGTTTGAAAGAATACAGTTTCCGTGTAATTATTTCTGGGCATAAGCTAGCCATGCGGGCGGCCGGGTGCCGGGGACGCAGCCCCGCTGCTCCTTATTTCAACAGATGGCACCCAGACATGATGGGCTAAATCCACTTAAAAACCTGAGAAGGCTTAAAAATAAGGGAGAGAGAGTTTAACAGAGATTTTTGCTGTTT
>NW_026068007.1:2144428-2186379 GCF_014885135.2 Alexandromys fortis
GCAGTGCTCTGCGTGTCAGATTTGGCTGTAACTTGGATGAAAAGAGTTTCTGTGCTGCACACTCAGTCTCAGAATTAAACTGCTGATTGCGGCTCCAATGTGGACTGCTGTGTGCCTGGAACTGTGAATGGTTCAGGGGCACCAAATGACTCTGAGGCAGGAGCGGCTGCTCCATTCTGAACTGTGCTGACCTCAGGCAGGAACTACCGTAATTGCCATAATAACAGCGCACCTAAGGTTTAGACTGGGCAGGACACAGGCAGTACAGTATTACCTGTACATGGTGCAACTTAAGTTTTTAAGAAGTGCTTAACATTTTTAAAAAAATGCTCCTGGATAGTAAAAAAAATACAGATTCATAATAAAACAGATTCAGACACTGTTGGATGAATGTACATAGGCTTGGGAGAGAGAAGAAAAAATATAGAGAATAAAGTTAATGCCTTTCAAAAAAGGGTAAAGTCTTTAAAGAGACAGAATAAAGTAAAGTGATAAGAGTAAAAATAAGCCACGTAAAAATGGAAAATTCACAGAGAGTCTGGATTATGTACATTGTGTTTTTTTTAAAATTTTTGACTGTGAAGGCGCGAAGTACAGAGAGACGTTTCATTATATGGGCTGCCAAGTGGAACCAGAATGGATATAAGGGTATTACGATTTCAAAATTTGGGTCTAAGGATATGATGCTTTGGAAAAGTCCTTCTTTTGTTTACACAGAGGATGAGACCCTGTGGATTGCATCTATTCCGATTTGGTATGATAGACCAAGCCCTCCTGAAAGGTTGCTGTGAAAACCCTCAAAAAATTACTTCACTCAACTGCCATCCGAGATGACCCTGGCACACAGGTTATACCACAAAAGACCTAATTAACGATGCCCCTATTCAGCAGGAAGCAGTTTGGAAAGAAAAAACTACGCCCATGTTCCCAAATATTGTTTATAAATGTTCTTTTACATTTAAAGGGGGATATGATATAGATATGAATAATTTGCATTGGTATGGATTTTAAGGTCAATTTTGTTATATGTATATGTATTTTTGATCTTGATTAAGGTATTGTGATTGTGTAGTTCATTTAAAATGTAATGTATAATTAGGAAATATAGGTTGTTAATGGATAATCATCGCTAATAGTTAAGCTTGTAGTCATGTTAATTAGATTTTCTAGATATATAGAGATATATTTCAGTTAGATAGGCATTCTTCATATCTTTCAAAGACTGCAGAATATGGCATTTTAAATGTTTTAATAACTTAGGGCTTTTCATGACAATGAGACACGTCTGCTCCTGGCAGCACCAACTACTTCAAGAGGAAGATGGGCATCGAAGAGGATCCTTATGGAGTTGGATAGTCATTTGGGCAAGAAACTGCTCTTGCCTGGACTGTTACATAAACTGGACACAAAGAACCCACAGAGAGAGGACTGCTGAACTTGCCTAAAGGTGAGATGGTTTTTCAGGGTTCCTGATTCATGAAAGAGTCTGCAAGACATTCTGCAGGACAAAGCAGAAAATGACTGAACTGTCTTTGGAATTTCCTGCTTCGTGGAGGTGTCTGCTGGATAATATGGGCCTGTAGGCCGAAGATGAATGCCCCAACGGTACAGAGGAACTTTGGGTGACTGTCCAGGCAGCGAGATGTCTCTGTCATTTCTAGAGTTTTCTTATTTCTTGTTTACTTAGGTAGTATGTATCCTTCTGGAGTCTTTGATAGAGTTGAAGAATGAATAGATAGTTATAGTTTTCCTTAGTTATGATAAGAGATATATAAATATTGTAACTGTAATTCTTACTTGATAACTGTTTTGTTACATGTAATTTTACTATGTTAAAGTGAAAGCCTTCTTTTTTGTTTAAACAGAAAAAGGGGAAATGATGTGGGAGTGATTTCTTAATAATAAAGAAACTGCCTCGGCCCTCATAGGACAGAAAATTAGGTAGGCAGAGTAGACAGAAGAGAATGCTGGGAAAAAGAAGCTTAGTAAAGGAGTCGCCATGATTCTCCCGCTCCAGACAGAAGCAGGTTAAGATCCTCCCTGGTAAGCCAGCTAGTGGGCTACAAAGAATATTAGAAATGGGTTAGAACAATATGTAAGAGCTAGCCAATAAGAAGCTGGAACTAGCCAGGCCAGGCAGTGTTTAATAGAATACAGTTTCCGTGTAATTATTTCGGGCATAAGCTAGCCATGTGGGCGGCCTGGTGCCGGGGATGCAGCCCTGCCACCGCTCCTATTTCAACACCTCCACTTCCCTCCCCCCTCTCCATTCCCCCTCCCTCTCGAGAATGAAGAGCAGTCCAGATTCCCTGCCCTGTGGGAAGTCCAAAGTCCTCCCACTTCTATCCAGAATCAGGAAGGTGAGCATCCAAACAGGCTAGGCTCCCACAAAGCCAGTTCATGTATTAGGATCGAAATCTAGTGCCATTGTCCTTGGCTTCTCATCAGCCTTCATTGTCCACCATGTTCAGAAAGTCCGGTTTTATCCCATGCTTATTAAGTCCCAGTTCCCCAATTTCTAAGCTTTCTATGGCTCCTGCTATCTGGATGTTTCTCACGCATACCAGTATACCTATCACAGGGAATAAAATGGGCATCAAATAAAAAATAAATGAAACAAAGTACCATTCATCCATTTTAATACCCAAGCATAGGTGGGACACAGCATATTAAGAGAAGAAAACAGTGTTCCTTCATCAAGACCCGCCCTTACCCTTTCTCATATTGAAACAAGTGGCAAGGAAGGTTGTTTAATATATTCTAATTTTACTTGCAAAATTGTAATTAAACCTGATTCATTCCCTAGATATGAGTAAGTGAAAATATAAAACCACTGGTATTTTCTTTTCATCCCAAGCAGTCTCCATATAGACTACATATAGAAAATGCCAACGAAATATTGAAAACCACACAGAATAGTAAGGAGTTGAGCCACTTCCCAGAGTACTGCTATGGACTGCTACTTTCCTGGAACTTCAGACCCTTGGACAGCTCAAAACCCTGGACTCCAAGCTCCTAAGTATTCATAGTTATTCCAATGGCCAGAATAGGAAACCAGGAGGCCAGAGCCCACTAAGAGCTTTAGGATGACCTCACATTAGCAAAAAGTATTTGAAGGCAATAAACACATTATTTGGGACTCTTGTGGAAAGATTCTCTGTATTTTGCTGGAATGAACCATCTCTCATTGCTACAAGACCATTAGTTAGGCTCCACATTGTTCACCACCATGGCCCTTTCTGTATTAGCATTATAGCAATTGTCTAAATCACAAGAAATCTTCACTTGAAAACTTCTCAACCTTAGAACATGAGGGTCCAAAATTAGGATCTCACTGAGATGTGTCAGCAGGCAGACCTAGTTTTGCTATAAAGAGGCTACCACCCACGCTTATCTGAACTTATTTATGCCTCCCCCAAATTGCTGGCTGGTCACGATAGAATCATTGCTTTAATGCAGAATGTTTTCAGTCCAATGCATGGCTCTCGCTGTGGAATCTCAGAGGTGAAGAGCTGTAACATATCACTCAACTAATCAACTTCATCTCAGAGATGAGACAGTAGAAATCCAGAGAGTTGAAATAATTCACCAAAGTCCACAAGGGTGGCTGTCTTTCATTTCAATAATCCCCCCTTTCATGCAAACCTCCCCTCTTCCTGCCTTCCTTATGTTCTGTGCCTCTAACACATGACTCACCAGATAGCTTCAGTTGTCTGGAGACCACAGGGGAGGTGACACAGCCTAGGCAGTTAGCTCTCTACAAAGCAGATTCTCACCAGAAAACTGGCACTTGGTGCCTCGGCAGAGAGCGTGCTCAAGCAGGAGCAGAGAAGAGCATCTGGACAGTGTGACTCCGGGTGCCAAGTGGGCCCCAGCCACAGCAAAGGATGAGAGGGGAAGGGTGTCTGTCACCTGACTGGACACATTTATTTTTTGCCTTAAGGGGACTTGTCAGCAGTAGTGCTATTCTGGGTGGAAGACGTTGTAGATTGTTCTGAAGGCTGACAAATGTCGAGGCAAGGATGAAACAAGGTGAGTGGTAGCCAGGCAATGTGCAAATGGTTTGTGAGCCAGGAGAAGTTGGTGGTGAAGGATTACTATGTGTGAAGGTGTTGAAGGGTAAAGTAGTTCTGCTTTTTTTTTTCTTCCATTTTTTGCCTCTCCCGATTTAGAAATGTAATACAGAACAGGATTTTCCTAATAGCCCCTAGAAAAATATACTCATATTTAATATCCACTAATACGTACCTTTTCTTGCTAAATTTTAATTAAACTAGTGTTATCCTAGGCTATCACAACATGGCCCAGTGAAAACCATACCTATCTACTACAACTGTTTTTAAATAATCAGCCTGTAGCATAATAATTCCTATAGCTGTTTGTCCATTCAAGATTTTATATATACACTCTGTTTGGGGCAATACTTTTCAAATACAGTGTATTTTAAAAATATTTTTACTTTCCACATTCATTAAGACAACTCCTGAAAACTTTACCTCAGTTGGGACAATGGTGTTCTAAACGTATCTTTCTCAACCTTGGAATCATGGCAATTTTTCAGTTGTATATCTACAATACACCAGTCATTTGACACATTAGACTTCATAAGGCACAATCACGCACATGGGGTCACTTTAATCTTGACATTACTATTCAGATGTCACTAGTTACTCAGACTTCATAGAAATACTAAGAAGTTTATCTAACAGAGCTCAGCACTGAGGCACAAACACTTGCTCCAGAATGAGATGGATTGCGTTTAGAGCCTGACACCATTTTCCCAGAACAAATCATTGAACAGTTATGGACTTCAGATGTGGAAACACCTGCCTCTAAGACTCATACACCTTTAAGTAAGATAACCAATGTGAATGTGTTTGGCATAGTGTGGGGATACCACCTTTCTTCTCAGTTAACTCCAGACCTCAAGATTTCTTACTTTGCAACTTGGCTTCTTTCTTCTCTTTGTTTTATGCTTTCTAAGACAAAGGGGATAGAACACTTTCTATGGAGTGCAGCCGTAAGAGATGGCAGCTACAAGGAAGCTGACCTCCAAAATTGTGCACTAATTAATTAATGAGAATACACAACTATATTTTTATAATAATTTTTTCTCCCTTAATTTAAAGATACTCATTTTTTATTTTTTTTAAAGAAAGAAGATGTAGGGAAGCTTTTTGTTCTATACTATAAGTTTCCAGAATGTTAATATTGTTTATGTTTCAGAATGGTTAAAATTCATACTTAGTAAAAAGAATAGAGTGACTATGCACAAGAAAATTGGTAAGGTCTAATAAGCTGCTTCTTCTGAAATGACTTTTATTTTATCTGTCTCTGCAGTAATATAAAATCTAATGACCATGCAAGAAGAAAATGCATCTGGTACAGCTGATCCATTCAAAATCTGTCCAAGCCAAAATGATGGTCTCTGGGCAAAATCCTCAGTACTTGGAATATCCTCTTGGTTCATCGGGATGCAATCTCTGTGAAATACAATTTGATGTCTCCAGTGGTAATTCTCCTGTCAAGAAGAAAGCAATGTTTTCCTGCTAATAAGAATCCTTTCATTATATTTTATCTTTCTTTGAAACTGACCAACCCTGAATGACATCACAATTTCATTATCTTTCAACAGAGTCTAAGTACAAATTCAAACAGTAGAGGCAGGAAGATTTCTTCTTCACTAAGGGAAGAGTTTTATGCCCATTTTTTACGTGTCTATCCGTGTGGAGGGTGCTCCACCACTGTTCTATGCCTGGTCTTTTTCTCCACCCTTCTTTTCTCAAGGCAGCAGGAACAACTCTTATTAGTCTTGAAGAGGATTTGTCTTTTCAATAGTACTGACCAAATCCATTCTTCCCATTTTTGTGTTAAGAAATTATCTGTCTTTCTCTGTAGCTTGAATTCTGTAAAGCCAAAATTCTAAGGGTACTGAAGTAGGATTAAATCTGATATGGGCATTCTCTACTTTCTAAGAGAAAAAAATACAGAGTATTTCATATTTCTTCTAACATCTTCACTTTATAAAATAAAGTCCACAAATTCAGTCTCAAAATATGAAATCCTGGCAGAAGAACAAAAACCACTAGCCAAACCACTTTAATATTTTAGAGTACCCTGACAACCTAATCTAGCTTCCCATATAATGGATAATATTTAAATTCCATTTATCATCATAGAAAGATAAGGGAAAAGACAGATGAAAATCTTGTCTATTGTTTTGTGATGGTTGGGTTTTAACTGTCAATGTGACAATACCTGCAATCATTGTTTGTCAACAAAGAAGGGGGTTGTCTAGCTGGTTGGCTTGTGGCATGTCTGTGGGGGATTCTCTTCATTATGTTCTTCAAGGTGGGAAGAACTGCCAACTATGAGAGGCACCATTCCCTCAGCAGGGGATCCTGAACTGTATAAGAATGGAGAAAATTAGCTGAAGGCAAATATTCATGCATTCATTAATTTCTCTAATGATGTGATATGACTCCCTGTTTCATGTTCCTGCCACTGTGACTTCGCGGAATGGATGGCTCTAACCAGAAACTTCGAACTATCTTCCCTAAATTCCTTTGGTCATAGTATTCAGTCATAGTAATGGAAATAAAATTACTAACAGATTTGAATTCCCATATATTATGAAGCATTTGCATTCTGATTCCAATTGCCCAGCTAATATAAATTAAATAGAGTAAAAAAAACCTATTATATGAAATATGACTCATCAATAATCATTTAAAACATTTGAATAAACATGAGGACAAGCTTGCAATGAAATGTTTACAAATGAGAAGAAGTGAGTCATTTTAGAAACCATCTCATCCTCCTCGTTCCTGATCCATGCCTAGAATATCCCAGACACACTGATCTTGTGAAATATCTTACTTTAAAGTCAGCATAACAGGAATTAAAGAAAAAGACAGAAATGCTCTCACATGCTTAAAGTCTCAGCTATTCTACATGGAAAGTACTGGGTGTTTCTCTCTATTCCTGGAATACCATCTTAAACTTAGGTCTTGGTCAGGCCACTGCCAGGGTGCCTTCAGGGCCACTAAACAAAAGGATTCTGCCCACCCAGCTCTTTCCAAGACCAAATAAGTTCTGAGTCCAATTAACTTCTTTCCTCCAGAGGTAACTCTTCCGTAGCTTCAATCACCCTTTAGGCCTGGCATAAAGGCTTCATTTCCTTTTCCCAAACCTGTTTCCAAAATTCTAATTCTAAATTTTTGTCTTCTTTAACATCCTTTCCCCCAAATTCGTGTGGAAAATAAACAGTTTCAGTACATTCCAAGAGAAAGAAATAAGAACGCACAGTTATGAAGTATATTGTGTACATAGAAATCACAATTACTTGATTTATTAGCATAACAGAATACTGTGATGAAACTACCTCAGGAAATTACCATTAATTTAAACCTCACTTTGCCTGAAATCCTGATGGAAAAATATCCTAATTTTGATTTATCCAGTCTGCTTGCATAATACCTTAGAATATATTAAAAACATAAAACAGGAATATTTACCCCAGAGAAACTGAAGAAAGTGGGCTCTTTAAGCCTCATTAGGACATGATTTAGATTCACTTATTTTTCCAGGCCCAAGTTTTAAGTGACTAGACTCTAAATGCTAAAGAATGCCCCATATCTGTCTTCTTGACTGTATTTGTCAAGGTTGGTTACATCCAATTAATTTTATTTTGGGAAAAAAAACATATACTCATTAAAATGTTTGCCATCAATGATGCAAGAAAGTTGATGAAATTGAGAGCTACCATCCACAAAGATGGCTACGTATTAGCTATTATTGTATCACTATTGTCCAACTGAGAGAAGAACTTAGTGAAGGAAAGATTTTTTTGGGGGGGAGGGGAAGAGTTGACAGCATTCTGTCTTAGGGTGCTTGGCACCATGGTCTTGAGCATATCAACAGGGTGGTAGAAGTATTGTGGTAGAGGAGAATTATTTAAATCATGGGTGCTGACTAGTTTTATGTCAATGCAACACAAGCTGGAACTGTTCTGGAAGAAGAAATCTAAACTGAGAAAATGTTCTCTTCACACATTGGTGTGTGGGCAAGCCAATGATGCATTTTCTTCATTGATGATTGACAGAGGAGGGCCAAGCTGACTCTGAAGAGTATGGTGTGAAGGATTGGTGGTCCTGGGTACCATCAAAAAGCAGGTTGAGCAAGCCAGGGAAAGCAAGCCTGTACCTAGCATTCCTCGGTGTCTGCTGCATCAGTTCCTTCCTCCAGGTTCCTGCCGTGTTTCAGTTCCTTCCCTGAAACCTCTTGATGATGGACTGTGGATGTGGAACTGAAAGTTGAAAGAAATCTCCTCTTTCTCAAGTTGCTTTTGGTAGTGATGTTCATCGCATAAATAGAAACCCTGACTGAAATGACTACAGTAGCTCAAGCAGACACATTACCTCATCTTCACAATTGCAACAAAGGGAAATACAACTTAAGATATATTAGTAGAGCATACCACCATTGAATGTGCTATTCCCTAACATAGCACATGTGCCTTTTATGTGTGACTGGTCTGGAAAGGAGGAACCATGAGTGAGTGTTTCTCACTGAATGCGCAGAGCATAAGGAGTAGCAACATATACTGGGGATACTCGATGCATATTTGCCATATAAATGAAAGTTCAGTAAAAGCGCTTCAAAATAATATTAGCTCTGAAATTCCCTTTGATGGATACCTATTCCCCTGCTCTAAAATACCAAGGTTTTTCTAAAGCGAAAGTCAGAGAAAATATATTTTGTGATTTTCCTAGTTTATAGTCATGAGACCCAGCAAAAATATGGGATTTCCTTCTCCAGTGTCAAAACAGAGCACGCCCCCAGCACTTGGGAGGTTGAACTGAAGGATAAATGAAGACAAAAAGAGCAAAAGAGAAGCATGTGCACCGCTTGGCAGGAAGAACAGCCATTCCAATCTAGAAGCACTGCGTTGCATAATGAGAATGATGGCATGGGAAATGAAAACACAAATACACAACTTCTCACTGCTTCGGAGAAGAGCAGCTACATTTGCTCCCATACTTGTCAAATGCACCCTACCCACCGTACAAGGATCCACAATAACCAACAAGGAACTGTGGGCTGACGTGCTATTGATAGACTCGAGAAATACATCGCAGTCTGTCAAGTCTTACATTTACATCTCAGAATCTAATCTGCTTCCGTTCCTTCATGAAATCAATTCTGTAGCAATTGAATAACCAGCCCATGAGGCATTTTAATATCCCGGGTATTTATCTATATATAGCCCAGAAAGGGAACAGTAATTAGAAGTGACCTACTATCACCAGAGCTGAGGGACAGATTATTCCGATCAGTGTTTCATCAGCCCTTTAAGGAGGTCCCACCAAATCGGCTTCATTCGCTATTCAGCTCCCGGTGACAGGCTGTTGAGCCCTTTTATTTGATTCCTGGAGGAAACAGACTCTAAAATGGTTGTCATTATCTGGGATTTTGTTTCATTTTCTGCGAATTGAAGGCGTCAGTGAAACAGGCTCTGTTTTTAGCTGTGGGATCATATTGTCACATGCTCACGGTAGTGGATGAAGTAGGCTTTGAAAGGTCTAAAAAGGCTAAAGGAAAATGACTTTCTAGACCCTCATCCATGTGAGTGTTTTGAGTTAAGCCCTGAAGGTTGAGAATTTCTTGTCAGAGTTAAGAAAAAATAACAAGGAGTTGCCACAAGATCCAGTCCAATTTTATTAGCTTTCTCTTTCAAATTTCAGTTTCTGATGTCAGCTTTATAGCTTGCTTATGCAATGCAGGCATCTAAAGGGTCCGGATAGACGGAATTAAGCTTTAATAGACCAAGTGTAGCCCCTGGCTGCGCTTCTCACTGACTAGTTTGTCACTAGTCAGTCTTCACACCTACCTAGCTTATTTAGTATATTTCCATAGTTATTTTCATATGTTATTCCCGTAGTAAGAGTGGGAAAGTGAGGTGAATTTCTCAGACAGTTGGGTTGTTTCAATTTTCCTTTTCTCCTTGGCTTGATTCTTGTCATTCCCTTGTTCCAAGTCCCCCTCCCTAATGATTCCAGGTTTGGAAGCCTCCAGACTCGGAGCTTAGATTTTTAGCGTGAGATGCAGCTTGAGGGAGGTTTCCTTAATCTGTTCCCTAGTTCCATCACTGGCATGCTGTGATAACACATCTACAGTGGGTGCTTCTAGCCATAGGTCCCTGGAGAAGGATTGGGAATCACACCTGGGGCTCAGGGAATGACTCCAAATACGTTTAAAAGAAGCACAACAAAAATTGTATGCGATGAAAAACATTGTTTTATGATTAAAAAGAGTCGCCTTTGCATTTTGCTTTCACAGTGGTGCATTTGAAAGAAACGCACTTACACTCTGTAGCATGTTAGTTTCCTGAAACATATCACACAGGGGAAAGCCCTTCGTAAATGAGAGTCCCAGCACAAATGACAGATGTTAAGTCCCTGTCAAGAATCAGACAAAGATCATAAAAACACTGGTTATTTTAAGCACAAAGGGGTTTACCAAGGCTCCTTCAAAATATTTGGGAGGCCTGGCCTGTTACAGAATTTAGGCAGTAGCTTCTAGACTGATTCTCAGAGTCTTAAAATAGCACAGGGCTCAGTGATATTTGCTATCTCTATATCAGTCAGGTGGAAGAGAAATTAGGAAGTTAACTTTATGACTGTTAATTGTCATAAATAATAATAATAAGAACAAACAACAAATAATAAAAATAGAAAAACAAACAAACAGTGATACTGCATTCCCAAAATCCCTTAAGAGTTGCTTCTTACAGAGAACATAATGAAGCTTCTGGTGCTTTCTGCACCAGCGTCTGTTTCCCCAAATGAAAGACTAAGGGGACCTCAGGCACAAGGATGGATGCTGCAGAAATTCCAGGAAGGAGCACCCACTGCATCTCTGATTATGCCAGACAGAAAGACAAAATAAGACAGCACCAAGGACAACCCAAAGCATTGTCTCCATTCTCATTTCATGGGTGTGAGCCCAACTAACCAAACCCAAACTAGACCTAGAATCTTTCTGCAAAGAAGTAATGCAGGCTTTGATTTCACAGAATGTTTGGTGAAGGGAGGCACAGTAGGGCACAAGAGGCAAGAGTATAATGACAGGATAATTCAGGGGATTTAGGATTCAGCTGTAGCTCATGTGTTCCCACTATTCTTATGTTGTAATAAGAAGCGGTGGCGGGGCTGCATCCCCAACACCCCGGCCGCTTGGCTAGCTCATGCCCGAAATAACAACACACAAACTGTATTCATTTAAGAACTGCTTGGCCCATGAACTCTAGCCCTTACAGGCTAATTCTCGCACCTGGACTAGCCCATTTCTAATGATGTGTGTGTAAGCACCCCAAGGTGCGCTTACCGGGAAGAGTCTAGCCTCCGTCCATCCTGGTGTCTCTGCTCCAGAGAGCAGAGCTGTTGAGTCTCCCTGGGAGAAGAGCAGAGTCTGACCTCACTTCCTCTTCCGCCCAGCATCCTATTCTGTTTATTCCACACACCTATGTTCTAAGCTATGAGGCCAAGCAGTTGGTTTATTATAATTAACCAATTACCTTCCTCCATCACCCTTACAACAATAGGTCAGAAAAGAAACAAAAATAGCCATCTTCTTTAAATCCACCCAAGAACGGAGCTTATTAACAACCCAAGTAAATAAGATTTTAAAAAAACTGGCAAGCCCGTCCCAGTTAGAAAGAGACCAGTGGTTGCTTTGAATGGTGGCAGAATTGTAAGAGAGAGGACTATGTAATAGATGAGGGAGAGAAAAATATGTCAAATTCAAATATTCCAAACTGTTTAGGGTGATCAGTGAGCTAACATGATGGTCTAGAATTCCAAAGTTTTCCATTTAGAGGTAGACTGCTCTCATTTTCCAAGTATTTCCCAGAAACTTGCCCAGAATGGATGGAGTGGCTTAGCATAAGGCCACAGTTGGAAGAAGTTATTTCTGTTAAATTGCAGGCCTGTTTGTATCTTAGTCAGCCAAAACTACTGAAAGCTGAAAGGCAGAAGCGTGGCGCTTCAGGTCTTTAACCAAATCATTACAGAGGTCCTCCAAAGTCTAAGAAAGAGCAGCAGGATGGAGAATAATCTAATATGGTTCAGAAGCACCCTCCATCCACACATATAAAGACTCATGATAAAATTTAATCCCCATCAAGAGGTATTAAAAAAGAGGGCCAAGCTGAAAAACTAAAGGTAATTAGATCATAAAGGCTCCGCGTTTGCGATTGAATTGATGGGTTATCTAGAGACAACTGGCTTATTAAACCAGCTAGTGTGCTTTTTGTCTTTTGAATATAACCCCTCTTTCCACATGATACTTCTGTTACCTCAGGACTCTGCAGAGCCTCCACTGGTAAGACGGAGGACTTTCTAATTGAGAATCTTCTGGACTCTACATCCAGTGGTTAAATGAGAGCTTTATTCTTTTTAAATTCCCTACCCTGTGGTATTCACTTACATCTACAGAAGATGGACCAAGACATCTTCCAGGGCAAAGAAAGCTGGAGTTAGAACGGCTTAAACAAGAGGATCCCCTAGCGAGCTAAAAGTGACAGGTGGGCTGTCGCACACGCTGAGAGCTAGCTGTACATTTGGGGAGACCTCCAAAGCACCATAAATGCTTCTGCTCAAGCCCTGCTAAGGAAGTTCTGATCATGCCTATATTTTACTTTTTTTATTATTTTTTAATTTTTTTTTTTTGAGACAGGGCCTTACTCTATAACTCTACTGTCCTGAAAATTACTATGTAGCTTATGCTGGCCTCAAAAACTGAAATGACCTTTTTGTTTTCAGCCTCTTGAACATTTAGACTTACATGTTCTAACTGGTTGTCAGGAGGGGATAGGAGAGAAATAATGTAGAAAACTATTTGGAGACTTTATAGTAAACTTAACTTTCAAGAATAATGAAAAATATTTCCCTATAGAACCCAGAAGCTCCTAGAATACTAAGAAGGATAAAGAAAATTAAGCTCACAAAGACTAATTATATTTGTGGTGGTTTGAATGAAAACAGCCTCCATGTGCTCAAATAGTTGAATGTTTGGCTTCTCATTGACTGACTGTTTAGGGGAGACTTTTTGGAGGAGGTGTTTTACTGGGAGTGGGCTTTGAGGTTTGAAAAGTCCACACCAGGCCCACTCTCTCTTCTTTCTCTTTCTCTCTCTCTCTCTCTCTCTCTCTCTCTCTCTCTCTCTCTCTCTCTCTCTCACACACACACACACACACACACACACACACACACACACATTCTTTCTCTCTCTTCAGATAATGAAGGGGCTTAAACGACCAGCAAATTGAATTAATCAGACTAGCTTTAATATATATTCAGCTTTAATAAGGGGAAGAAAGGGGGGGAGCTTACAAAGCCAGGGTTCCAGCGAAGAGCAGCAAAACCAAGAGGAGGCGGGGAGCAGGCCCTCCAGATTTATAGGTAAATATTAGTCTAAGGGGTACCCGCCCTACAAACAAGGTGATTGGCTGGGGCTTCCCCTTCAAGATAAAATTAAGCTCCCGTCTACTGCTCCAGTACCATGCCTACTTGCTGCCATGGTGCCATAGTGCTGAGCCATCATGATGGCCATCCTCTGAACCTGTAAGTATAACTCCAATTAAATGCTTTCCTTGACAAGCTGCTTTGGTCATGGTCTCTCATCACAACAATAGAACATTAACTAAGACAATAATAAAATTGCTAAGTTCCAAAGATGAAAAGTTTCAAAGCAATCACTGTAAGTTAAGGATCATGACATGCAATGAAACAAAGGCTGGGACAAAGGAAGAGAAAATATGTCTAAGAGGCTACGTATGTTCCACAAAGCTACGTTTAAAAAGAGAAGGTTCAAGTTTTTAAAGTTGGAATCTCGACATCTGAGACTTCTCCCACTGGTTTTTCCAAATGCTTTCCAAATGCATTATCACATTTCCAACCTTAGCTAATTACTTGAAGTGACTCAAAACATGTCTTAATTTTTTTTATACTTATATGCTCTAAGCATCCTATCTCTTTTGTTTTTTACTAAAAATTTCTGCCTCCTCCCCACCTTTCATTTCCCTTCCCCTCCCCCACCCCCTTCCCCTCCTTCTCCAGTCCAAAGAGCAGTCAGGTTCCCTGCCCTGTGGGAAGTCCAAGGTCCTCCCCCCTCCATCCAGGTCTAGGAAGGTGCGCATCCAGACTATGCTCCCATAAAGCCAGAACATGCATGCAGTAGGATTAAAACCCAGTGTCATTGTCCTTGGCTTCTCAGTCAGCCCTCATTGTCTGCCATGTTCAGAGAGTCAGGTTTGATCCCATGCTTTCTTTTTCAGTCCCCGTCCAGTTGGCCTTGGTGAGCTCCAATTAGATCAGCCCCACCTTCTCAGTGGGAGGGCGCACCCCTCGCGGTCCTGACTTCCTTACTCATGTTCTCCCTCATTCTGCTCCTCATTTAAACCTTAGGAGCTCAGTTCAGTGTTCCAATGTGGGTCTCTGTCTCTGTCTCCATCCATCACCAGATGAAGGTTCTATGGTGATATGCAAGATATTCATCAGTATGGCTATAGGATCGGGCCATTTCAGGTTCCCTCTCCTCAGCTGCCCAAGAAACTAGCTGAGGACATCTCCACGGACATCCGGGAACCCCTCTAGAGTCAAGTCTCTTGCCAACCCTAAAATGGCCCCCTTAATTAAGATATATATACTTCCCTGCTCCCATATCCACCCTTCCTCCATCCCAAGTACGACACAATCAGATGGTTATTTTAGAGAACAAATTCAAAGATGAGTTTTTATGGAAGGGACAATAGGAAAAGATTACAATAGCATTTAGTGTTACAACAATGATTCGGTAAGTAGAAAAATAAAATCTGGAAACAAAAGTAGTGAGGTTGGGAAAAAAATCTAAGGATATGGAACATTTGTGTTAGTCATGGTGGCAAAGAAAGGACATAGGAAGCCAATATCATTTGAATATGGTAAGAAATTGACATTAACCACATTCACAGAAATAGCAGATCTGGGAAGAAGCAATGTATTCTAGCTCACGGTTGTTATATTTTCAGTTTCTAGGTGAAAGATGCATGGGAAGAAATCTTGAAGGTGTCCAGAATTAATATTCTGAAAGTCAATGGAAATCTCTAAGTTATATGTAGTGTTTTAGATGGTGGGATTGGCACTGTTAGAATAGATCAAATCAAGGTTGAAGTCCAAGGAACACTGATGTTCATGAGACAAGAAGTAAAAGTTACCAGTCATAGAGATGGAGAAGGGGTGAACAAATACAAAATAACCAGAACAGTGGTGTCACAAAATTGTCACAAAGGATGCCTCCAGGTGTGTGTGTGTCTGTGTGTGCATCTTTGTGTGTATGTGTGTGTGTGTGTGTGTGTGTGATACACACAGGTCCTGGATTCAATCCTAGTATACCCTCCCCTAACACATGCATATTTTAAAAAGTCAAGATCAATAAAGAATGAGAAGCAGAAAAGCAGACATTTTATTTCTTCTTGATTCTGTATCTTTCTAGGTTTTTGATCACAAGGAGCGACAAAGATCAGTGTGAACATCCATGAAAACTAGAGCTGTAAAGTGGCTTTGGATGCAAACAGATTCAAAGTCCTTTGTCTTGGTTCATATCATTTTCTGTGTTATCTTATTTATTTTGGCTTTGGAGAAGGAAGTTCCTTCATCTGAAAATGAAAACTACATTAATTCCAGGTAATAAATATGAAGTCAAAATGATATGTGTTTAATGTATATCAAGTACCCAATCAATAAAAGTATTTTATTATAATTATTACCATCATTACCAAATTGTCACTTTACAAAAAGAAGGAACACAGATACACAAGGACACTACTAGGTCAAGAGGAAAGTCTTTATTTTTATTTTGAAAGCCAAATCTGTGCATAGACTAATTAACCAAGCATAGTCCTAGAACATAAGAAAAGGAGTAAAGCAAAAGAAAAAATGAGTAATTAAATCTGGTTTTTAAAGATGCTCTTTATAAGTTGGTATGTATGAGAGAGAATGATGAGTATGAGGAATGTAGAAGCAATGAAGGTGATATCACAATGACTGAGGATCTGACCAAGTAAAATCACAGAGAAAATCAGCCCAAGGACTTGCTGCGTTCAGTGGTCTTGTACCTTGTAAAGATTTGTCACTTGTATTGGTGTAATAAAATGCTGATTGGCCAGTAGCCAGGCAGGAAGTATAGGTGGGGTGACCAGAACAGGAGAATTCTGGGAAGAAGAAAGGCTCAGTCTGCAGTTATCATCCAAACACAAAGGAAGCAAGATGAGAATGCCTAACTGACAAAAAGTACCAAGCCATGTGACTAAAACAGACAAGAATTATGGGTTAACGTAAGATATAAGAGTTAATAAGAATCCTGAGTTAATAAGAAAACCAGTTTATAATTAATGTAAGCCACTGTGTGCTTCTTTGCGACTGAACAGCTGTAGAACAGAGCAGGACAAAACCTCTGTCAACAAGGCATGGCATGGAACCAATCTATATGGGGCAGGAAAATGTCACTGCTGAAAAAATTATTTTTGCCTGAACCTCTCTGAAAGAGGGATGATGGTGGCAGTAATATAAATGGCAAGCAGGTGAATATGACTATAATTTGAGGTGAAAAAAAAAGAGAGCCCTTTTCTCTTTGACAGGAAGAGTCAAGCTCACAGAATACAAATATGAAACTGATTAATTTCTTTGTACTGAGAAAAATCTGAGGTTGATGCCAGCTCCTTGCCATAGCCTCTCATCCAATTTGACAATTATTTACTAACACTAGTTCAAAAAGATCCTAACTACCACTCAGACCCTTGCCCTTTGACGGCACATGGGGTGAACATGGTTGTGGTAGCAAGGACATTTTAGGAACATAAAGTATCTGGGGAATGATCAATGAGAACAATGTAAAATAAACAAGTGATATTGGCAGAACCTGTGTGCTCAGATTGAGAAGACAAAGCAAGTGAAGTTCTCTGAGGTTGTCTATAACTTCCCTGTTTCTTCCTTCATGCCTTTCTTTTGCCAATACTTTATACAGGCATTCTTTCCCTCTTCATCCTCCACTGTTGTCCCCTGCCCTCATCTTTGCACAGTATTCTCCATTGAGCCCTGCTTTCCCAGGCTCTATGGATGAACACAGGATGAATGTAAATTCCACCATCTATGACAATAATAAAATTGAGGAAAAAGAGTGGACTTCCCTTTCACACACTCTCCTCTCCTAGTTTTCTGTAGAGAGCTGCAATCAGTCCTTCTAGAAGTAGTTGCCCTTGGGTTGCCTTTTTAGTAGACATAGTACAAGAAAACAGCAGTTTGCTTTGAATATTCATATTTAAGCACAGTATTAACTTCAAAATAAGACATTTCCCAAGAGTAATTGCTGTTGAGTTAATGACCTATAGCAGTTCAGTCCATTAACTCCTCCCAGCTGTTAATGCTCCCTATAGAAATACCCTAAGTCTCAATCATTACTGACTAATCATGCCGGCTTTCCTGGATGCATCTGGGATTTCGTGCTGACATCCCATTTGTAATAGCTGTATTTGGTTTTTCATTGTTCTAGTTAGAATTTCTATTGTTATGATGAGACACCATGAATATAAAGCAAGCTGGGAAGGAAAAGATTTATTCAGTTTATACTTCCACATTACTGTTCACCACTGAAGGAAGTCAGGACAAGAAGTCAAACAGGGCAGGATTCTAGAGGCAGGAGTTGATGCAGAAGCCTTGGAGGGGTGCTGCTTACTGGCTTGTTTCTTATGGCTTGCTCAGTCTGTTTTCTTATAGATCCCAGAACCAACAGCCCAGGGATTGCACTACCCATCATGTGCTGTGGGACAATGGTCTGTATTCTGTTAATTATATTTTAAATAAATGTTGATTGGCAAGTAGCATGCAGGAAGTATAGGCGGGACAACCAGACAGGAAGTAGAGGTGGGTCAATGAGATCAGGAGAATTCTGAGAAGAGGAAAGCTTAGTCTGCAGTCTTTACCCAGCCACAGAGCAAGAAAGATGTGACTGCCTCGCCAAAATATGGTACCAAGCTACGTGGCTAGCATAGACAAGAATAATGGGCTAACATAAGTTATAAGAGTTAATAAGAAGCCAGACCTAATGGGCCAAACAGTTTATAACTAACGTATACCTCTGTGTGATTTCTTTGGGACTTAACTACACAAACCGGGCAGGGCAGAAACCCTGCCAACAATCATGGGCTGGGCCCTTCCGGTGTTGATCATTAATTGAGAAAATGACTTAAAGCTGGATCTCATGGCAGTCTTTCCTCAACTGAAGCTTCTTCCTCTATGATGACTCTAGGTGTATCAAGCTGTCACACAAAACTAGATAAGACATTCACTGATTAAACATTTTCCAGTTTCAGATCCTGTGACTGATACTGAGGATGTTCTATTTTATTTTCACAAAAGGGTGCACGTTCGCACCACACACACACACACCAGAAAATGAGATATAAATACATCTAAAAGTGAAATTACATATGAAACACAGGTTTTCTTCCCAAGAAGAACTTGCTAGCCTAGAGCAGAAGTTAACTAACTTCTTTCAATTTAATCTTCTCTGTTATTAAAAGTCTGCTTCTCTTTCTCTCTCTCCCTGCCTTTCTTTCCTTTTTTTTCCCTCCTCCTGTGTGGTTCAGGCTGACTCTCACTCATGATCCTCCCACCTCAGCCTTGAGTGCTGATAATTATCTTTATATAGATTAAAGGAGCATCAAATTATCTGCTGCCGATCTTAGGATTCCTTCAAAGAATTATAGTCATATCCCATGGGTGCTCATCAATTAATGAGTGAATGAACAAACGAGCAAACTAAAACTATAGAGAAGAATGTTAAAAAAACAATATATTGGATCCTGTGTATTTCAAATCATTTCCAGATTAAAAAAAAATTAAAATGTCTTTGCTTTTTACTTTTATATCTTAACTGTTTTGTCATTTTTAGTTTAAAATTATAGAAATTATAGTTTTCAGTTCATATTTTTCATAAATAATCCTGTCTAATAAGCCTTTAGGCTACTTTACAGCAAGACTTTCTCAGAAATTATTTTTTTCTTCACAGATCTTTAGAGGACAATAATCAGCTTTATATGGAAAAACAAAAAACGCAGGATAGCCAAAACAATCTTATACAATAAAGGATCTTCTGGAAGCATTAGCATCCCTCACTTCAAAATCTATTACAGAGCTACAGTATTGAAAACAGCTTGGTATTGGCATAAAAACAGAGAAATCGACCAATGGAATCGAATAGAAGACCTGGATTTTAACCCACAATTCTATGAACATCTGATTTTTGATAAAGAAGCTAAAAGTATACAATGGAAGAAAGAAAGTATCTTCAACATGGTGCTGGCACAACTGGATGTCAGCCTGTAGAAGAATGAAAATAGGCCCATATCTGATGTGGGAATAGTTTCTTATTAATAAAGAAACTGCCTTGGCCCATTTTATTGGATAGAAAATTAGGTAGGCGGAGTATACAGAAGAGAATTCTGGGAGAAAGAAGGTTAGAGGAGGAGTCGCCATGGTTCTCCCGCTCCAGACAGACGCAGGTTAAGATCCTCCCTGGTAAGCCAGCTCGTGGGCTACACAGAATATTAGAAATGGGTTAGAACAATATGTAAGAGCTAGCCATAAGGAACTGGAACTATCCGGGCCAGACAGTGTTTGAAAGAATACAGTTTCCGTGTAATTATTTCTGGGCAAAACTAGCCATGCGGGCGGCCAGGTGCCGGGGACGCAGCCCTGCCGCCGCTCCTATTTCAACAGATGGCGCCAACTGCCTTGGCCCATTTTATTGGATAGAAAATTAGGTAGGCGGAGTAGACAGAGGAGAATGCTGGGAAAAAGAAGCTGTGTGAGGAGTCGCCATGGTTCTCCCGCTCCAGACAGACGCAGGTTAAGATCCTCCCTGGTAAGCCAGCTCGTGGGCTACACAGAATATTAGAAATGGGTTAGAACAATATGTAAGAGCTAGCCATAAGGAACTGGAACTATCCGGGCCAGGCAGTGTTTGAAAGAATACAGTTTCCGTGTAATTATTTCTGGGCATAAGCTAGCCATGCGGGCGGCCGGGTGCCGGGGACGCAGCCCTGCCGCCGTCCCTATTTCAACACATATCTATCACCATGCACAAAACTCAAGTCCAAATGGATCAAAGACCTCAATATCAATCTGAACACACTGAACCTGATAAAAAAGAAAGTGGGAAGTACTCTACAACATATGGGCACAGGAGATCGCTTCCTACGTATAAGCCCAGCAGCACAGACACTAAGGGCATCATTGAATAAATGGGACCACCTGAAACTGAGAAGCTTCTGTAAAGCAAAGGACACTGTCACTAAGACAAAAAGGCAACCTACTGACTGGGAGAAGATCTTCACCAACTCCGCAACAGACAAAGGTCTGGTCTCCAACCTATATAAACAAATCAATAAACTAGAATTAAAAATGCTAATTACCCATTTAAAAAATGGGGCACTGAACTGAACAGAGAATTCTCTACAGAAGAAGTTCAAATGGCCAAAAGACACTTAAGGTCATGCTCAACCTCCTTAGCGATCAGGGAAATGCAAATCAAAACAACTTTGAGATACCATCTCAGAAATTATTTAATTTTCAGGGTTTGAAGCACAGTGATGAACATAGAAGAGACACAAAATTACTAAAATAGGATTAACTAGAAATTATAAACTTATTATTTGAAGTAACATATTGAACAATTTCACATACAAAAGAGAAGTATTTTTGCATTAAGTATGTCATCAAACTATGCTTGCTATTACGGTCATCATAGCTAATGCACAACTATAAATTACAAGTTGGTTGTATTGTGGAATTTTAAACTCATGCCATAAATACACTGCATTGTTGACGACTTTTACCTTTTTAACAGAGGTGACAAAAACTGACAGAAAAACTAATGGAAAAATATCAAAGACAATGAAAGAATATTGTCTTCATGGAAAGTAGAGAAACTTCTTCAGAAAGATTTTTAGATGAGGCTTGGCATAAAATCTATACTTAAATCCAAGAAGACATCCTTAAGAGTGCCAGCTGGATCTACACAAATAACAGTGTAGTTTGCTGTTTGAGAATGCAGTGCAAGGACAAGGAAACCCAGTCACTATTCAGATGGCTGAGAAGTCACCAAGTGTCTTCCTGCCTTTGCTGTCCCTCCCTCAGAAACAATAAAACCAGCCCTGTTGGATCACCGGAAATGAACTGAGAATACAGCTGTAAATAGCAGTGAGTACCACACAAAAGCAGGTTAGTGTTATCCATGAATCTGACATAGGGACATGTCTGGAAATTACTCCATGCCAAATAATATATTAACTTTGGAGGATGTAAAGGTTGTCATGTAGGCGGCTCAGTCACTTCCCACACATGCTCATTTATCACTTCTTATGCCACGAAAGGCCACCTTGTCTGTGAACAAAGAAAGCTTGACAGAGAAAGAGAAGCTAGAATTAAATGTTTTACTTTATGAAATTATGACCCGAAAATATTTATGTGTTCATGAATAGGAAAGAAAGGCAAACAAACTTAACAAAAGTCATAATGAAAGCACTGTCTGGCGAATAGCATTTAAAAACAAAACAAAGCAAAGCAAAAGACCCAACAACTCTGAAATCTACTTCTCTCCTGTTATCATTTCTGAACAGACTCTCAGGCCCACCATCTCTGCACAGACCTGGAAGAGCTCGCCTCCCAGCCTAACCCTGAGGGCACAGCACTGTGACCTTCTCGTTGCGTGCAAATGATTTTGTAAATCAGTCAAGGAGCCCTCCAAGGAAGCAGAGCTTCCTAATAGGATTATAGAAACCGAAGCCTGGAACATCTCTGAGCTGCTGCCTCAGCCCACCTCCAGCATGTACAACTTCATTTGCAGAATACACTCAAGAGTATCGGAGATGACAGCTCCACATTAAGAAGAAGGATGTTGCTAGGGTATCAAGAAGATGTATCCAAACGAGCTAATGCCATATCTTAGGCCACGCCAGAAAGCTTTATGCAAAAGGATTCTTTTACTACAAAAATAAATGGGGGCTGAGGAGGCAGCTCAGTGGTAGAAACACTTGCCTTGCATATGTGAGGCTCTGACCTCAAGAAATTCATGCAAAGGAAGGGATGGGAAGGGAAAGGAAGGAGAGAGAGAAGCAAAAGTGATGGCTATTGGAATATTTATCAAGAGTAAACCTTAACAGAAGGCTCACAGCATATCCAAATGGCACATGGGAGTGAGCAGACTAACTTCTCTTGAGGCCTTTATAGTCTAGAGAAACAATCCAATGGCAAATGATTAAACCTACAACAGTAGCTCACGGGGATAACCACCCAGCCTAAAGATGAAGGGAAACTCTAGCATGGATTAATTGTATATCCTCGGGATCTGAGTTTGGAAAAATACCACACAGCTCAATACAGACACAGCAAGGCTGGGAAGGCTGCAGAGGAGGGTGTATCATAAAGGTGAGCAAGATGTTATTTAAAGTAGGAAGGTGTGTGAGTGTGTAGCTGTATGTCTGTGCATTTGTGTGAGCATGTGTGTGAGTGGACATGTGAATATGTGTACTTGTATGTGTTTGAGGGTGAGTGTATGCTAGTGAGTGTGTCTATGAGGTGTGTGAGTATATGTGAGTATGCATGTGAGCCTGTATATGCATGTACATGTGAATGTGTGCAAGTGAGTGTGTACATATATATCTGTTAGTGTGTGTGTGAGTGTATCGTGCGAGTGCACACGTGTGTATGCATGTGTAGGTGAGTCTTCAAGTGTCTAAGTGTGTGTGAGAGTGTATCATGTGAGTGTGTGCATGTGTGTGTGCATTGTATGAGTCTGCAAGTGTGTAAGTGCATATGAGTGTCTGTGTGTTTGTGTATGGGGTGCAAACACACTTGAGTCAAACTAGCTACCCATATACAAAGTTCTCTGCTATGAGCTTATTGGATAAATTTGCTTTATAAATCTAATCCTAATCATATAGTCTTCTGCAAACCTTTCCACCTACCTACCAAGCAGTTGAAACCAAGGAGTAATAATTTTAATGAACACCTAGATTACCTTTTAGGGATTGCAAATTTACAATGGAAAGCTTAGACTTCTAAAAGTTTGGATATCTTTACATATTTTCTCTTCTCTCAACGCACTCGCTGTGTACTTCAGCGATATATCCACTGTGGTCTCTCAGCAAAATGTGAAGATGAAGATGTGATTCCAACCCAGGGAGTCAAGTTTCATAAGTGATACTGAAAAAAAAAACTCAGCCAATAGTAAGGAAGGACTATAGCCTAATAAAGCAAATAAAATTGTAGTTCCAATAAATCTATTGGCCGTAAGTATCTGCTCCTGAACTTAACAGACGGATAGGTGGCAGAAAATGAAGTAAAGGTTAGTATATTTACTACCCTCTGTACCTTGTTCTAAACAATACTGCATTGACACAGACCTTGCTTAACCAAATAACCATGCTTAATTTTAAAATCTACTGCAAATATAAAAGTTAAAGGCCTTGGCTGCAGAATCAAAGAGATATTATTACTTCCTGACATGCCATCGACTTGACATATAAAAATGAACACATAAAGCCAAGGTAAAGTAGGCCAAGTAGTCCTTGGCTGGCCTTGAGGCCCCATTGTTGGAGCTGTCAGTGTGCCTGGAACATACCTGAGAAAGGGACATGGTGTCACCAACGAGGAGGCTGAATTCCAGAAAGAGATAAGCAACTTGTCTCTACTGGAGCAGTCTAGCCGCCCCCACCAACTTCAAAGAGGGCTCCTAGGAAGAGCAAGGGAAGCAGATTGTGTGTTTAGGAAGCAGATGATGAGAGATGTGAACAAGTCTGGTGGTCCTGTCTCTACCTACACCGGTTGGGACAGGAAAAGCTGTGCAGGCAATGTGTTCTTAACAACAGCTACAGGCCGCCCCAGGGATGCATCATGGGGAAATGGCCCATTTGAACTAGAATGTTCTGTCCTGTTTAAAAGATGTTCCCAGCAAATCCTTTTTCCACTTCTCTCATATAAATAATAAAACCCGCAGGCACTACTTTTCCAGTTCTCAGCAGAGGCTGCTTCTAACAGGTAAGCCTGGCTGCTCTGCTCTTAAGGGTTTGTTCAGCAAATGTCGGTGTGCACAGCAGTTTCACACACATGAGGGTGCTTTATTTTCCCATTATTCCATTTCTAAATTTGCTTTAGAGATAAAGAAACGACGGTCTAAGATAATCTAGCTTGGACCATAGTTCAGATCAGGATCGGACCTTCCTCTTGCTAGAGGTAGCTATTATGGCTAATCCAGGCATTGGCAAGCAAAATGTAGACATTTGAACCTGTTTTTTTTTTTTGGTTTTGTTTTTACATAATAGAAAAATCCATTCATTTGATAATTTTCTCTATGTAAATTTAGCCAGACTGCATAGGAGCCTAAAAGAAGAACGTCATAAGGGATTAAAGAAGACTTGTTTGATATAAAAACTGACAAATCTAAAGAGATAGAAGGAAGGAGGGGGAGGGAAAGAGAAGGAGATAGAGAGGGATGTACATAAGAAGGAAGGGGAACAGGGAGAGAGAAGAGGCTGAGAGACAGAAAGGGACTGGGTGAGGGACAGAAAAAAATTGGGAGCTAAAAAAAAAAAGCTAGACCAGCCCTCCTCAGCACCAGCTGGATTTGGGGGTCTTGGACCATGTGGATCGCTTCTAATTCTCTGGGTATTTTTCCATTTTACTGTCTGCTCACTGCTCTTCCATCCAAAGGCATCTCTGGGGCTTGATTTTAGTGATTTACCTGAAGAGAAATGTGCATCACATCCTTTAGTGCATCAGGAACAGCCAGGACCTGGGATTACTAAGGGCAGTTGTCACTTCTCCAGCACTGAGGTGGAACGCCTACTGAGTGCTGCCATTCACAACTACCCAGGCCAGTAGAGGGCAGTGCTGGGGAGAAGAGGGCAACTGCCAAGGACTTGTGGGGAAAAAAAATAGTACTTGTCTACATTTTCAATTAATTCTAGAGATGACTTTTACTGCAATAAGAAAACCAAAAACCTGGGATAAACGTATGTAAATTCAAAGTTGAATCTATGAAATATAATCAAATCATACTGCACTTTCGTTTCCCAGAGCAAATCAATGAATAAAAACAGTAGGCTTCTGTGGTCTAGAATTCCACAAGTTCTTCTGAAACAGAGCAGAAGTGGTGAATCTCAGCAGAGCATCAGGCATGCGATGAGGAGAGAGTTCTATCAAGACTGATTCCGTAGTTCCAACTAATGTTTGCTGACTTTAACCAATAAACCCTCTCATGGGAAAAATTTGGCAAAATGACCCCTGGATAGACAAAACTAGGGGATTTTATTTATTTATTTTAAATATTATTTTTGCGTTTGTATGTGTGTAGTGTGTGCATTCGTATGCATGGATGCACACGTGTGGGAGTAGTGCTGCGCATGCGTGCTGAGTGTAGATACCATAGGACGGCAAGGGTCTCATCCACACTAAATCCAGAGCCCTCTGACTGGCATAGTCTAGGGAGAACAGCTCGTCCCATCTCAGGGATGAGGGCCTCGCATCTCTGCCCCTGATTTAAGAGCAGACAGCTGCACTTGCCCAACTTCACGTGGTCTCTGAACTCCAAACTACTCACTCTTAGCATTATTCTGTTCATTCTGGAAGAGTTAGATACAAATGTTTCAAGATTATCATACATTAGAGGTCAAATACTACTAATACAGGTAAAATATTAAAAATCACACTGTAATACTCAAGACTAACTTGGAAATTCAAGCAATGATGAACTTTTCCTTTAACTGTTAAAAAAATGCCTAGTCTGAAAAAAAAAAGCCATGACAATGATATTAACCAAAGTGATTAAATACTTTCTGTTTTTGGAAACAGAAAAATATTTCTACTCTCACAAGGCAAGTTTCTAATAGTTTTGCAGTTTTACTATTGGGAGACAGCGTGGTTCAGTCAGGATTGCCTTCTTCAACCATCTCCAGATCCAGGTCATTCTACTCAGCTTAAACGCTATTTCTGCCATTGTCCAGTCCTGTCCCATAATGATCTCCTACCACCTTTATATCCACAATCACCTAGATCAATTAATTTTAAAATAAACATGTTGCATATGGCCTGCCATTCTTAGGGATTGGTAACTAATGAACAGAATTCATATTTCCAAAAACGTCATTCAAAAAATAGTTTATGTGTGACATGGCTTTGAAAATGTACTACACATAAGTCAAATTTCCTTTTGTATACAGAGAAAATGAAATAGAGACAGAGAAAAATGGGAAGTTGGGGAATTTATAAGTTCAGGACTGTTCAGTTAAACTGATACGTTTTAACCAAAGGCGGCACATAAGAGTGCCATTATGTTCTGACGTCTATAATCAGAGATGTCTGCAGAATGCAAACGACGTTTGCATTCCTTTTTCCATTTTTCTTCGTATTTTCCCTAAAATATTTTAAAATGTTTTTCTGTTTATCGATGAAAATTTCTGAGGGCAACATATTTTTTTTAACAGTTTCAAACTTATTTGTGTCAGCATCATAGTGTTTTCCAGCGGGTAAGATTTCATGCAAAGCTTTCAGCACAGTGCCTCATCTTAGATCCTCAGGGCAACCCTGGAAGTTGGCAAGGCCATTTCACCAGTGACATATAACAGAATAGGAAAACAAGAGCATAGTTAATGACTTGGCCCATGTTACAAGAGTTATTAGCAATACAAAGAGGATCCAAAGCATGGGTGTCGGCACATTACCTAATTTGTAATTGGAAGTTTCATTTTTAAATAAATCTTTGGGATTGCAAATGATTGAATTCTATTTCTAGGACTTCAGTGTTTTCACATCGAACATGTTTTGATTTGATAATTGGCAGTGATATTATCTTTTATTGACAGCTCGCTCGGTGCTTCTTAAAGGCTTTTGCACAGCTGTTTGACAACAGAGCTTCATCACTTTCCCTGAACTGTCAAGCATCCTGCAAACCTACTTCTTGCTAGGAGCATGCATGAACGCTTGACTAGATTCTGTGTACAAAGGAAGCCGAATAATGAGCCACGGCAGGTGAAGAAGGTCAAAGATAGTGGAGCCAAATCACATGGTACTTGCACGCAGCTGATTCTGCTCATTTTAATTGCGCAACAGAAATGGACAGCATAAAGGTCACTATGAAACATACATCGCCATCTCTTAAAGACTGGCTTGCCCACATTCCTCAAAAATGACAGCACATAAAATGTCAGTCAAGAGGTGAAGGCAAAGAGTAAAGAACGGCATGAAGGAATGCATGAGTCTGGAATGGATCTCCTCCCCAGTTTCTAGTTGTTCCTGAGTGTCTTAAACATAATGTAATAATTGTTGGTTTAATCATTCAGATATTCAGAATTTTGTGAGCTTCAGTTTTCTTACTTCTTTCCTTTCTTCCTTTATCCTTTTTTTCTTGAATAGAGTAATAAATTGTTATAACATTAAAAATAATTTTTGAAATATTACACAAGATTCCTACTGAAAACAGTAATTAATTATCCCATTCTCCTAGCAAGGGATTGCTTCTTGATATTAATTAAGAGTTTCCTTATAATAAGGGAGTCCTTTTTATTCCAAGTTTATCCCCTGAATCTAACTCTTGTCTGCTTTCTATTTGCCTCTTTTTAATTAGCTGAGTTTGACTGCATAAAATCTGTAACATTTCCAAAAGAATTAAGAATACTTTAACTAGCAGGCACCTAATACAATGCAACAGTGATTTTTCTTTGGTTTTCTAGCCACTGACTGGAATTGAGACAAGACTAAGGTATAGTTGAAGAAGCATATCAGGGTTGACTCAACTAAAAATAAAATCAGTAAGACAAATTGCCAAATTATATAAGAATGTGAGTATTTCTAAAAACATGAGTTCAGTTTCCCTTATAAGGCCCATGAGATGAGGCCAGATGCATCCTAGTACCTGAACAGCTAAGCAGAGAACATTAAGCAGCTTCCTTTTCAGAAGAGGCACCACCCCTTCACCACACACCAAAAGTCAGATGGAGCAAAGCCAGCATGCAGTGAACAGGGCTGGCAGGTACTATGGGGTCCTAAGGTCTTCCTGTCTGGGAACTTTTATAACAGCTTGCCTGTTCTCAGGACTGCTGGCCTTCCACTCCTATTGGAGTGTTTAGCAAACCCATTTAAAGACCCCCACAAGGCTGTAAAGCTCTCAGCTACAGAATTCAATGTCTGATTTGTGTCTGTGTGCCCAGCTTCACGTTCAGTGCTGTGCTCCCTACTGTGAAGAGTCTAAATTTGTTGGCACATTAGAGCCTCTCTGTAGGGCCCATAGAGCTACCCCTCCTCCCAGGGTTCATATTGAGGATGCTAGCAGTTTCTAGCAAAACATCTTGTTTGTTCCTGTGCTCCCTCTGCCCACCCTGGTGGTTAGCAGTAGGGGAGTTGTGTGCTCCATCTTGAGCCTGGTAATTTCCCACCTGCCTTGCAGATTTCCACTGTGAAGCAGTTAGGTATATAAGGTTTGCTCTGAGCTTGAATAAATGGCATTCAGCATTCCTTCTTCATGAGGAACCCCCAGCTCTCATAGCCCTTAATCCCCAGTCCCTTGCCCAAGTCTCCATGGAATGTTTGGCTTTTCTTCCAGAACTTCACCAGCATCTACAATATATATCCAGTAAGAAGTGAGAAGAAAGGGCTTCACAACCCTGCAACACTGGCAAGGATCCTCATCAGCTAGCGACTCCATGTAACTGAAGACAGCCGGCATCTCTTCCTGGTCACTCCTAACTCCTCCTCCCCTGGAAGACAAAGGGAGATGACATGGCCATCCAACTTCCAGGACCCTGGGAGACAGTTATCCCAATAATGTTAATGTGGGAGTCATTTTTAAAAATTTCTGTCATGAACTCTCCCATGCACCAGTTTCAGAATTCCCTGTTTTATCATGTTGGCTTCACATAGTCGTATTCACAGGGACCCATTTCTGCTCTTTATTCAGATTCACAGCAGCTGTGAAGTTAATCAGGGGCTGTGTTTATGCATTTAACAACTGAATCTGCTACTTTTGTACAAATGTACTTCTACTGCTGAAGGAGTCAAGTGATTCTGATATACAAAATATCAGGAAATAAGAAGTATTTAAAAACCCTCAACCCACGCTCAGCCCTTTGAAAACAAATGGACAATTCTTTGACTGACTAAGCTGAAATACTCCTTCTACACTCACTTTCCTTGACCTGAGGAAACACTCCTTAAAAAATTCCTTTAAAAGCCTAAGGATTTGCTGACTCTTGAGAAAAGCAAAACAAAACAAAAATCAAAGCAAAACACCTCACTTGGAGGGCCACGGGAATTCCCAGTAATACAGGGGTGTCTGGTACTGCTTACCTATCTTTCTTTCCCTTACAGCTGAGCCTTCTCAAGATCGGAAGCAAGAAATTCCAAGTAGAAAAATGACCTTGGACTCAAGATCAAACATCACTGCCACTTCTGCTCTGGACATGGGCTCCTTTGCGTCACTCAGAAATACTTTGATATCTATGAGGCTTCTCCCCAGAAACAGTCATATATACAAAAAAACCCATGTTATTTCAGATAGCCATCATGCTATTTCAGATCTATTTCTGATAGCCATTTCTACTCACTAAGCTTATCTGTGAACCCACAGATCTATTGATTCATGAAAAAAATTGGTACTATGAATCATGAATCAAAAAAATGATGACTTCATTCACCGTAATAAAAGTACCTGACTTCCCACTTTCCTTCTCAAACTCTCCAGATTAGAAAGTAAATTGTATTCTATAATTTCGAACATGTAAACAATGCAATACTATTACACCTACCTCTGACATCCACATCTAGGTCCTTCAAGCCCCCCTCAGGTACACGCCCTCACCCACCTTCATGGACTCTCATTTCTGTCTTTCTCTTCCACACGTACACATGACTTTAAATGATGCATATTAGTACAAACATCTGTGTAAGGAATTAGGTCGGTAAGATAAATAACCAGGCCAGTGTTGAAGGGAGCTGTGGGCTACGTTCCTGCCACCCAGCTCCTGGTCGCCTAGCTAGCTTATGCCCCAAAATAACAACACACAAACTGTATTCATAGAAACACTGCTTGGCCCATTTCTATTAATGTGTGTAGCACCATGATTCTAGCCTACGTCCATCTTGGGTCGGAGCTTCATCACATCTGCCTCAGAGAAGAGAGCTATGGAGTCTGGGCTCACTTCCTCTTCCTCCCAGCATTCTGTTCTGTTTACTCTACCCACCTATGTTCTAACCTATCAGGCCAAGCAGTTTCTTTACTAATTAACCAATGACCTTCCTCCATCAGGCCAGCTCAAGAATAACAGTAATACTTTAATGGTTAAAGAGGGAAAACTCACACTATAAGAGTGGGAGGTCTGACTTCCAACAGAGAAAGCTCTCACCTGTATCTCCCAGTTTTTCTTCCTGGGGTCCAGGTTGCCACACCCCAGTTAGCTGTGATTGGTTGACAGAGTTTCCCCATCACATCTGGGTTTTACAATAATTTCTTTAAATACCAAGGAATGAGTCACACTTTCAAAAAATTGGCAGGGGTATCTCAGCCTGTTACGTTTCCTGAGGTGAATTCCATAGCTGCATCGCAGGTGGGAAAAATTACCAGGGCAGATCACACAACCTGTCTGTTGTTAGAATGGCCAGTATGAATTACCAGAAAAATGCCCTTCATGGATATTAAATATCATACCTTTAATTTCGTAAAAATACAATTTAAACTTTTTAATGCTAAGCATGTGTTACCCTGGATTCAGATTTATCATTTAGAAAAATCACCAAGTACACTGAAAAAATTCAACTCTTCCAGCTTGAGACATTCCTGTGACCTCAGACCACATCCTTGATACAGAGATGAAAGTTAGCCTATTGATAATTTATGGGATGACAGTCAAGCTGAGTATCTATATACAGACTGGTACATTTTCTGTATTTTCAGGTTTCAAAGGGTCAAAATGAGATGAACTTCTTCTGCACTGGTTTTTAACTTTCATTCCTAGTAAATATCTTATGAAATAAATAATAAAGTTTCAATTCATGTTAAAATCTTTAACATTGTTGCACACGGGTTATTCTAGAAAATATTCTATTATTCCTCTTTTAAATTAATTTTAGTTCTCCTCCATTTGTATTCATTTGGCAAATCCCTATTCTATTCTACAAGAATGGGTGTAAATATATAAATATATCCTCATAATGATTTTCACCAAAACAATAAAAATAACAACATGATAAGATGAAGTTCACTCTATGAAAATTTCTTCCCTAAAGTCTCATAAGTTTGAGCCCATTTATACCCCATTTAAGTTACCTAAATTGCCTTAGAACATTTCTTTGTCTCAAGGTAGAATGGTTACCATGTTATCCAGAAATCCTCACATTCAGATTTTGAATTTTCAAATGTATTATTAATAAATTTTAAGGTGACCAAAGTAAATATTACATTGTCATATACGCTGGAATATGTGATTTTGGGAAATGAGAAGGCCTCATTTTTCTTTAAAGGGAGGACAAGAAAAACAACAGATAAAGAAGATTTTGTTGAATTTACTATTTGATTTCTATGCTTGGGTTTAATGATTCAGGGGGGAATTGAAGTTAAAAGACAAAGTTTTACAAACTAAAGATTGTAAACAAGGAAGAAAGGTTTGTGACATAAGACTGAGTGGAGACAAAGGAAAGACATACAACCCAGTGGTGTTCAGCTATAACCTTGCTGTATAAGTTTCCCCCAAGATTAAAACATTCCATCCTGCAGGGGCGCTCTTTAACATGGAGGTAAACAACTCCAAAGAGCATCAGGAAGTTTCTTAAACTGATGATCTGATAATGTTCATTAGGCCACTCCCTGCCAGAGTAAGCAATAAAACTGCCCAGAGCTCAATCTCAGACAAGTGAAACAGCAAGGAAGACTCTGAGAGCACACCAGTTACCCGGAAGAAGCAGAAACTGTAAACAGAGACTGCACTTTGTCTCCTGGCTGCCCATACCCGAATAATCACAGAGAAACTATATTAATTACAACAGTTTGGCTGATGGCTCGGGCATATTTCTAGCTATCTCTTACATCTTAAATTAACCCATTTCTATTCATCTATGTATCAGCACGAAGGCTGTGGCTTCCAGGAAGGTTCCAGCATCTTTCTCCTTCCACAGTTACATGGCCTTTCCCTGACTCTGCCTTCTTTCTCCCTGCACTCCGTTTAGTTTTTCCCATCTGGCTCTATTCTGCCCTGCCAAAGGCCAAAGCAGCTTCGTTATTAACCAATGGTAATAAAACATATTCATAGTATACAGAGGGGAATCCCACATCGTGAAACCAGCAGAGCTCCCTGGGAGAGCTTTAGAGCAGAGTCCATTGGATAGGACGTGCTCTAATCGGTTAAGCTCTCTGCAGGCTGTGCAGGGACTTTGGACTTTAGACTTTGGTGGTGTCCATACACTGTCATGGGTGTCCTATCTGGAGCTGAGTAGACATGTATGTTGCATCTCCCTAGGATATGTTTTGTCACATACTAAACCTCTACATTCTGCCTGTGTCCAGCTGACATTTCACAAAGGTATCATCATGTCCGTAAAAGAAAATGTCTTCAGCACACGATGTTGAAACAATTCAACTTCTACATAAAAGAAGGGTGTTGAGATAAGTTATACTTCATTAGTATACCACATGATGGAAAATATACAGTTGACTAATAAGCACGTATAATATTGCAATGAAATCTGTTGGAGGGAAAATGAGAAGGACTAGATGAATCCTAAGAGGTGCAGAGCAGCACTGGGAACACAAAGAGGCCTGGTGGGTGACAGAGAAGACACAGTGTGAAGACTTACCCATTTCCCTCACAGGTGCCAGTTTTGGATTGATATAAAAAAACTGAACATCAACAGATCACAACTGTTTCATGCAAGTTCTAAGCACCAATGACATCATATAACCCTTTCCCCAATACCAAAACCACCTCTCTTGACAGTAGCCTTGGAAAGGTATACTCATTTGACTTTTATTTTCCAAAAGGAATAGAAAAGAGAAAGTAAGAAGAAACCTGCATTTATTTGAGCACTCAAAATACTCTAAAATATTTAAAAAAAAAAAAGAAATCTTTAACCTAGCATTATACAGTGCCCCTAGTTCAGGAGGTAATCAAAAAAAAAATTCTAGCCTGGTAGAAATGTAAAGAGCTGCTAAGCACATTTAAAAGGCGTGTTTCTCTTTCTGCATGGCCTCTAGGAATATTGAGACTAACACTGTAGATTTTATTAGGTGAAACTCATGGAGTATTGTAGGAGTTCATAACTAGAATCAGAACTGTTGTGGTTTGAATATGAAGCGTGTTCCCAAACAACTCAACAATGCAAAAATTGGGGGGAAGCTCATGGGGTTTGAGAGAGAATTGGATCATGGAGTGTCTAGCTAATGCATTGATGAATCTAAATTCACACCTAGAGTGAACTGGGTGTGGCCTGGTTTGAAAAAGTAAATCACAAATGGAGTGCTTTTTAGGGGGTACTGTGTGTCAGCCCCTTCCTTAGAAGCCATATAGCTGCCGCCAAAGACCTGCACTGGAGTCTGCCAAAACTTTGCTGGTAGGCCATGACCTTGTGGTGAAGCACAGATTAATGGAGATGGGTAAGCCAGAAATACACTTAAGCTATTGACCAAGTAGTATAACAAATAATATATTTTCTATGTGATTATTTCAGGGCTGAGCAGCCAGGAATGAATAAGTGGCCTCTACCTACATTCCTTCCTCTTTTGTTTTCCTGGCCCCCATGAAGGGAGCAGCCTTGTGCACTCTGTGGCCTCTTCCATTGATATTCTCCATCGTGATCCAGTGCCAAGATGGTCATGAATGGGAATCTCTCAAACTGTGAGCTAAAAATAAACTGTTCCTTATGCTGTTTTCTCAAGTACTGTTGGCACAGTGATAGGAAATAAAGAGAACTCTGCAGAGAAGAGGACATTGGGTCAAAGTACCAGGAGACATAACGAAATGGCTCCAGAGGCAGTTTCTGTAAAGGCTTTTTCTTCATCAGGAAGCTGTTCCCACCCTCATGACCATGAACACAGAAAACTGAGCCGACAGAGATTCAGTAGGTAGATAGTGCTTCCAGATTAGTGAAGTGAGAACTTCTGTCAGAAAACAGGTCTCCCACTGACACTGCAACCCCAGAGGAAGAAGGCTGGGTGACTCTACACCCACACAATCGTGTATAGAGAAACATCATAGACAATGTCTGAATCCTATTTTTTGAGAGAATAATGCCTCAGTTTGGAGGAAGGGTCAGGGGAACAGGGTGGTATGTGATTACTACATAGAGAAAAATACATAGCACGTAGTATACTGCAGAAGAGAAAGGAAATTCTGAAGCTATCGTATCCCTTGACACTTGTTTCCTAAGTAGAAAGGTAGATGCAGCTGCGAATCTGAGTCAATTGAATCTATAAATACATTTTTAAAACTCAGGGGGAAAAACAGTAGTTTTGGAAGCCAAGGTATTTTGATTTGCAAGAATCAAGCTTTTTTGATAAATAAGATTTCTCAGTACTGGAAACCTAACTTAGAGAGCCAAACCCTAAAGATCCACATATACAAGTTGAAAAGAGAGCTGCCTCTTCAGTTTTTCTAACTCCGTAGAGGAAAGAAATTTGTAGACCAGTAGAAGAAAATGTTCAGAAGAGAGGAAAGAAATTACATTCCTTATCTCTTACATAGTTCTCTAAGACATGAGGTGTTCTGTATCCCATCACCCATATAGAGCGAAACCTAGGGCATGGAGAAACTGCTGTGTCTACATTTCAGAGATCTCTCTCCTCTCCAGAGTGTAGCCTGGAGATTGCTCAGAAGTAATGAGGGAGACCCCATCTACCACAGCATGAGAGCAATAACATGTCTAGTGCTAATGAAAGTATACAAATAGATAAACCTAGGGAAAAGTTGGCAATGTGATTGTGTAGCACTAGAGTATCTAAAGGAAATGCTTCTCATTCACCTAAGGCAGCCGTTCTCAACCTGTGGTCATGACCCCTTTCACAAGAGTCAAATATCAGATATTCTGCCTATCAAATATTTATATTACAATTCTTAACAGTAACAAAATTACAGGTATGAAGCAACAACAAAATAATTTTATGGTTGGGGTTCACTAAAGTATGTGGAATTGTATTAAAGGGTTGCAGCATTAGGAGGGTTGAGAATGACTGCTCTAGGGACATAAATAAAGTTGAAGGTGAGACTTTCACTACAAGGGAGAAAACCCCAGAATACTTGGACAAGCCATCGAAAATTACTGATAACACAAAGAGATGACAATGGGCAAACAATATTAAGGAAAAGAATTTCAATCTTCATTAACCCTGTAGTCCTGCTGGAAAGTTAAACACAATCCAATAAGAGGATGCAGGGAAAACTCTGGAATTGCCTGAGCACATTAACACATAGTTGCTCATTGCTTTGACTGATTTTACCTACATATCAGCAAGTTTGGTGCTCTGCTACCTGATATAAATGAAAGATCAAGAAAATGCCTCCTGTCTTACAGAGAATTTAAGTATTCTGCAAACTCAAGTGTTCACCTGTGAACTCTCCATCAATTACATGTATGTTCTAATCTAATAATATTTTAAGCCCAGTATTGTGCTCTGATTATTTGTCCAACATTTGTATGTCCTTATTCTAGGGATTACACCTGCACACTTTACTTTCCCAAATAGATCCCCGATCTATTGGTTTCACGCAATCAATTTTGGGAAGTGACCCCAAACTAAAACACTTACTCAATGTTGGCAGTTGGGGTCAGAGCTGAACACTTGATGAATGGATAAGCAAAAGGGGACTAGGCACTGCTACCTAGGTCTTCTTTTCCCAATGTAAGGTGAGTGTTGGGCTCACTCAGAGAAGCAACCAACCCGTTTTGCTTTTAGTGCCAAGTACAATAAAATTACTCATTACCGATGCTCAGCCACACCGGTAAATCTTGATCATCAGTTTGGCAGGATTTAAAATCACCATGGAAACACACTTCTGGATATGTCTGTGAGGGATTTTCTGACTTAGTCAACTGAGGGGGAAGTGGAAAGACAGGAAGAGGAAACTTAAAGGTGGGCAGCACCATTCCATAGGGCAGAGTCCTGAACTGAACACACAGGAAAAGGGGGCAGAGCAACAGCCCTGTCTCTCTGTTTCCTGACTGTGGCAGCACTATGACCAGCTGCCCCCTGATCCTAGGGGCATCTCTTTCTTGCCATAATGAATTACATCTAATGTAAATGGAGACTGCATTTTCATTTCCCAGCTGCCCAGACCCAAATACTCACATGCAAACACTGTTCAACTCATGACTCAGGCATATTTCTAGCTAGCTCTTACATCTTAAATTAACCCATCTCTATCAGTCTATGTATTGCTATGTGGTCATGGCATTACCTTATTTCCTACATGTCTTGTTTCCTCAGCAGCTGGCTTGCATCTCCTTGACTCCAGCTACTCTCTATTTGGATTTCCCGCCTGGCTTTATTCTGCTAAATCATTGGCCGAAACAGTTTTATTTATTAACCAATAAAAGCAACACATATACAGAAGGACATCCCACATCAGTTGAAAGCCAAAATAAGCCTTTTCTGAAGTTGTTTGGTCTGGTCTTTAGTCACAGCGAAGAGATGGGTAACAATGGTGTGTGGAACTGGCTTGAAAAAAATGAATTTAAATAAATTGATGCCATTGACTTTACTTGTCACTGTTTTGTATTTTTCCATTCAAATAGTATGTGTAAATAATTTTATCTTTTCCATTTCATGAAATGGCATGAAATGGCTACATACTGACATGAAAAAAGATACATTTAAATACTGACCACAAAGGCAGCATCTAGGGGAGAACTTTGCTGAACTTTATGTAATCTGTAAATGGCTCCTATAGTCTATCTGTGGAAATACTTTGACTTTCTTTTACCTCTGGGTCCTTTAAATGCTGTTGAGCTTCCTTTGGGGCTAAACCTGTTTCAGTACATGGGGAAAGGCTCATATAGCCACAAAGTACCTGCATTCAATGCTTGCTTTACTAAGAGTATGGATTGAAAAAGCTACTCTACATCTTCAGACTTTAGGCTCTTTATAAAGCTGGAATAAATTATTGTAATTTAAAGTGTTTATCAAGACAAACATTAAAATAAAAATACAGCTACTAGGAACTATTCTTCAAATGTTTTCTTGGATAGACATAAAACAAAAGCATCTTTCCCCTAGATTGTTCATATATTATACCATATTATATGCACCAGCTCACACAGTGTAATGGTTAACACTCTGGGATCTGAATCCAGCAATCCAAGTTGGTATCTAGGTGAACCTGACCCTTGAGGAAGAGATCTGGTCAGTCATCCTCATCAACTTAGACCATGAAACCCAGTATAAACGAGTTGCCCATGCATCCTTCAGCATTGCAGGGGTATGTTTACCTTTTCATACCATATTATATACATAATATACTGTAGTCAAAACTGGCAGGTTTTGTATATAAATGATTCTCTAGGCAACATTGGAGGTCTTCATGTATCATTTATTCTAAATCCATCAAACAGAGTTCTTCATCTAGCTTCCCTCTGTCTTCCTAACTGAGCCATACTGTGTCACATGGGTAAGGAGACAGCCTCTGCCTTCTGTTAGCTGCAGATGAAACATCAACCAGTATACACAGAAACAACTAAACAAAGACAAGATGCACAAATAAATTTAAAACGAAGTAAGCAGGAAATGTATTAGCAACGTGTGAGCATAGGGATTAGCAAAGAGGACTTGACTTCTAAATAGGTCAGCTCACGGAAAACAAAACATCTTCGCATTTCCTCGGCTGGTTTCAAAAATATAAAACAACAACAACAACAAAAACATATGTGGCTTTGCTCCTCTGAACTCCCTGCCATCCTTATATTTCTATTCTGAGCACATCATCAGCATTTGGGAAACACGAAACGCAGCACCACAGAGGTGCACATATTGCCATGTTAATAACCATGTAATCACCCTGGAGTGCCTGTGCATACTGGCTTCTGTAATCTTTTTCTTTCTGGGAAAGCAGTGGAAGCTGGGTGAGGCATGATTGCAATACAAAGCATTATTATTTTTATTATTTCACGAAATTCAGCAATCTGTATGCACATGCTAGGAAGGCTTTTACAACCCCGAAACAGCCCAGATGTTGTTATTGCCTGGCCTTTTGCCTGTGTATTTTGGAGACTCGACTCATTTCTTAAATGTGGCGTCATATAATGGCAAAGAAACTAATCAAAAGTGAAACTCACTAAGCCTCCCAGATGTTCACCATAGGTGACACCAAGCAGTGGATTAATCAATAGATATGTTAACCCTCTTTTCTGCAATCAATTTGGGGGGAGGCATCATATATAATGGTTGAATTTATTCAGCACACATAGTAGGGAACCCTGTAGGTCAGTGTCACGAGTTTGGTAGGTGCATGCATGTTAAGAGCAAAGCTGCCACAACATAATGAGAAGCTGCTATATTTTTCTTGTTTTCTTGCTAGATTGGTGTATTTCTTTTAATCAGGTGATATTTTTGGTCAATTCAAGCAATAGAACTGCTTCATCCCTTTCAGCTTTCCTCTAAAGCTCCTGATAGGGGTTTGGATTCCATCTCTATGTTATCATTCTGGCATTCACTTTCTTATGTGGAGATCTTATCATTTCTGCCTTGGATTTTTTTTCTTGTTTTCATAATCATATCAGTGTAATATAGCAGTGAAGACTCCATGCTTTCTCTGCAGCCAGATGTGATGGTTTCAAGCCTTGTTTTTCCAGTAATATACTGTGAAACAGATACAGCTTTTCCACCAATAGGTGGGGTTAGGAAGACTTGCCTACAGTTATGAGGAAGCGAGATGTACAGAGAAACTAGGCAAAGTTAACCAGGAGTTCTCATAAATCCAATCATGCTCACCCACTCAGGAACCAGTTCCATTCACCCCATTCAACCCCTTGCCTCAATATGACAGTCTAGCCTCCTACCGCTTCCCTGAGCTTCAGCACACCAGACTTAGCCGTGCCCTACATACTTACATGCTCCAAACTTTACATGATGCTTACATTGCTCCCTGTCACTAAAGAGCATATCTCATTCTCCACCTAGTCATAGTCTATACACCCTCAAGACCCAGTTCAAATGTCAAGTTTGTAGTGAAATCATCCCTTAAATAACCCAAGCAGACAGAATTACTCCTTTCTCTATTTCTCCATACACATTTCTTATTATTTATTTAACTTTTTTTCATTTATTTTGCATACTGACCCCACTTTCCCCTCCCTTCTCTCCTCTGGTTGCCTCCCCATCCACTCCTCCTCCGTCTCTATTCATAAAGGGCATGCCTCTCCTGGGCTTGCACAAAGCATGCCGAATCAAGGTGAGGTAGGACAGATCTCCTCCTGCTGCATGTAGGCTAGGCAAGGTGATCCAGCATTGAGAACAGGTTTCCAAAAGCCAGTTAAGTACCAGGGACAGGTTCTGATCTCATGGTAGGAGCCCCACAAACAGACTAAGATACACAACTGTCACACACAAGCAGAGGCCCTAGGTTAATCCCATACAGGCCCTCTTAACTGTTGGCCCAGAGTCATGAGCTTCCAGGAGCTCAGGTAAGCTGTCTCTGTGGGTTCCTCTGTCATGATCTTGACTCCACTGGCTCTTACTATCCCTCCCTCTCTCTTCAGGAGGACTTCCAGAGCTCGGTCCAATGCTTGGCTATGGACATCTGCATCTACTTCTATCAGTTCCTGGATTAAGACCCTCTGATGACAATTCAGATCACCTGTCAGATCATCAATCTGATTACAGTAGACGGCCAGTTCAGGCACCCTCTCCACTATGGCTAGAGGTCTTAGTTGGGGTCATCCTTATAGATTCCTGGGAGTTTCCCTAGTACCAAGTTTCTCCCTAACCCTGAAAAGTGCTCCCCTATCAAGACAACTCTTTCTTTACTTTCCCCTTCTGTCCTGCCCCCAACCTGCCTCCAGAGCCCAGCCCACCCAACTAGTTCCTCAAATTCCCATTCCATTACCCCCACCCACAGTTTACCCAGGAGCTCTCTTCTATTTCCCCTTCCCAGGGAAATCAATGAGTCCCTTTTAGGGCTGTAGAGTCACGCCATTGCCCAGTGTTATTATTGCTTGCTTCTGATTTTTCCCAATTATTCTTTATGTTCTATGGACAGATATCATGTCTCAATGATCTGTATTTCCAGACAGCCCATGATTTACCTTGATATTTTTTAGGAACTGAATAAAGATTTAAAAGGAAATAAATGCATATCTGGAACACTACCTGCCAGTCTGGATGATGACTCTTTATCAGAGATCTTCTACAAAACTCACATCTTAACTCCCATTCCTTCAAAAGAATCTTCCCCTCTGTTTCAACTCAATTAGCATCCTCCACTTTGAACTTCTGCACTATTTATTCTAGCTGTCTTTCATCTGAGAGTTATAATATATCGCATTATAATTTCAATCTCTTCTTTTCATATATCTGTAACAACATGCCACCAAGAGCCTAAAGCCATAAGATCTGAGTGTATCTCCAATCCCTCCCTGCTTTATGTTTCCAGAAAATTCTTGGGAGGGCCATTTGTGAGTGGCCCTCTCCAGATGTGAACCTCTTCTTCTCTGAAATTAAGAAAGTGGATCATCTTACCCTTCTCTGCCACCTCAACTTTCAGCATCAATGCTAAGTCTCCATTTGTATAGACAAATGAGTCAAGGTGATCCAGCAAATTAAAGTGAGTCCTTATTTACAGGATTCATTTCCTTTATTAGCTGCTGTGTTTGAACCAAAGATTTTGTTATATATGTATGCTTCATTTTGCTGACATGACTTTTGAATCCCTAAAACCCAAAACATTTTTACAGTGCTTTAACCTCTCGGTGTAATATCTTTAAAATACTCCTTTACTTAATCAGTTGCTGTGTAAAAAGAGAGTATAAAGTAATCATCAATCTCATCTTCGATGTCCTTAGAAGAGTTTGCACATGGGAACAGAGACCTGCATGTGAACAGAGACCTACATATGAAGAGAGACCTACATGTGAGCAGAAATCTACATGTGAACAGAGGCCTACATGTAAACAGAAATCTACATGTGAACCGAGGCCTACATGTGAACAGAGGCCTACATGTAAACAGAAATCTACATGTCAACAGAGGCCTACATGTGAACAAAGACCAACATGTCAACAGAGGCCTACATGTGAACAAAGACCTACATGTCAACAGAGGCCTACATGTAAACAGAAATCTACATGTGAACAGAGGCCTACATGTGAACAGCAATCTACATGTGAACATAGACCTACATGTGAACAGAACAGAGGTCATGGTAGAAGGCATCGTGAGCTCAAGTTCAGCCTTGACTCTGCACTCCTGAGCAGGAAGCTTTAGCACAGCGCTCAGCCTGGGCATCAGTCCAGCATTTCAGAGGCCTCCCATGTGCTTCTGAAAGTAATCCTCAGTGAAGATACTTAGCTTCCATGGGAACAGGGAAGTGCATATAGAAGAGATATTCCTCTCCAAAGCACATAGCAAAATAGGATGGGAGCTCTGGACTGAAATCTCAAGGTCCAAATCAGGAGCAGAAGGAGAGAGAGCACGAGCAAGGAACTCAGGACCGCGAGGGGTGCACCCACACACTGAGACAATGGGGATGTTCTATCGGGAACTCACCAAGGCCAGCTGACCTGGGTCTGAAAAAGCCTGGGTTAAAACCAGTCTCGCTGAACATAGAGGACAATGAAGACTACTGAGACCTCAAGAACAATGGCAATGGGTTTTTGATCCTACTGCAC